>NW_021145617.1:0-33521 GCF_002837175.3 Physeter macrocephalus
TTTATATAAGGGACTTGAGCATCTGTGGTTTCGATACCCACTGGGGTCCTGGAAACAGTCCCCTGCAGACACTGAGGGACAACTGTATACATATATATATGTGTGTGTGTGTGTGTGTGTGTATGTGTATATGTATATATGTGTATATATATGTGTGTGCGTGTATATATATATATGTATATATATGTGTGTATGTATATATATATATATGAAATCTTCATTTGACATCACGTACTGATTTAGTTCCCAAACAGTTCCTCTTGTTTCTCTCATCAGATGTGAGTCAGATCTCTGAAGGAGGCCCTTTGGCTTCTTCTATTCTCTCATCTTCCATGGCATTCAGCACCAGGTTGCACAGACAGAATAGGATTAATACATACCTGATGAATTTAATTAACTTTAAGAAAAATTAACGAAGCAACACGTGTGTACCTTACAAGTTTTTGAAAACACAAAAAAGACAAAAATTACCTGTAATCTCACTTCTAGTGCTACCACTACTAACATTAAAACAAGTTAATATTGTATGTAATAAATAACATAATTAATGACTGCTTGTTATGTGCTAAGCCCTTTGCTGACTATCCATCTGATTTAACTCACGTATTCCCACTGTGAGGCAGGTGTTATTATTATCCCCATTTTATAGACTAGGAACCTCCTGAGGCACAAAGAAGTTAACGTATTTAGGGTCACAAGGCTTCTAAGTAGAGGAGCTAAGCTTGAAGCACAAGCAGTTTGACTTTAGGGTCTCTACTCACCTTCCCCCCTCCCCATACCCTTTGAGATGCCCCCTCCCCCATGTTTCATAGAACAAATCAGCACTGGGACTCAGGGAAGCTGGATTTTCTTTCCTCCGTGCACTCACTGGTTGTAAGACATTAGGATGATCACTTTTTGCCTCTCTGAGCCTCAGTTTCCTCACCTATAAATCGGGGAGCTGGCCTCAGCGATCTCTGTTATTCAGCTAGAACATTCTGTGATTTTGTGAATTAAACACTGAAGCAGGGACTTGCTTTGGTGTGTGTCCTTCCCTGCCTCCTCATCTCTGCACCTGCAGGCATGTTATCTTCCATCCAGTCAGGTCACCCTGACCCAGGTACCTCCCCCCACTTCTGTGTGCCTGCAGAAGGCTCCAGCTGGCCCCTACGCTGTCAGTGGGGTTTGCCCAGCGGTTGGGATTTAGTGGGTTATGTAAGCCGTTTACAATCCATTTTAATAGAGTGTGCACCCTTTGAACTGCAGGTGGGGCGCCTGCTGTTTGTGGGGCTTCCTGGAGCATGGACTTAGGGGGAGGCTCCTCGGGGTTTATGGGGCTTCCCAGGGCGCAGGCAAATTTAATGGGGGCTGTGTCGTTTCTCTTCCACTACCAGCTTTCTGGCCCTGGCAGTGGCTGTAGAGCGGCGTTTGTCTGAGCAGGAGTGTGCGTGTTTTACACCACTGCTGTGTATACAACAGGCTCAGAGTGATGTCTGGCCCACCTAGCGCCACAGGTTAAAGAGCATCAGAATCACCCAAAGGCTTGTTAAAGCACGGGTTGCTGGGCCCCATCCTAGAATTTTTGATTCAGGAGGTCTGGGGTGGAGCCTGATAATTTGCACTTCTAACAAGTTTCCGGGTGTTGCTGAAGCTGCCACTCCTGGGACCACACCTTGGCGACCAACTGTACCAGGGAATTGAAGCTTTGCTTTTCTTTAAGTACTAAGTTGAAACGAAAATATTTCTGTCCATGTTTTTAGGTAAACATCCTTCACTTGTATCCATAGTATACTGAAAAAAATAATTGAATATCTTCTTGGTATCGAAAGTCATAATTAGGATGATTCACGATTGTGGTTGGCTGTCACTTGGGATGTCCTAGACCCTCTGGAGGTTGGCCCAGGCTATTTGAGTTGCTGGTTGGCATCTGACATTTTTTGGACTCTTCCCTTGAGGTCAGGTGGTCACGCTGGCTGGTGTGCCTGTAGCATTCTTCCCTGCCTGGAGCTTTTTTTTTTTTTTTTTTTTTTTTTTTTTAAAAAAGCTTTCTGGGCTTCCCTGGTGGCGCAGTGGTTGAGAATCCGCCTGCCGATGCAGGGGACACGGGTTCGTGCCCCGTTCCGGGAAGATCCCATATGCCGCGGAGCGGCTGGGCCCGTGAGCCTGCGCGTTCGGAGCCTGTGCTCCACAACGGGAGAGGCCACAGCAGTGAGAGGCCCGCGTACCGCAAAACAAACAAACAAACAAACAAGCAAAAAAAAAAAAAAAAAGCTTTCTTATTAAAACATCTGCCCTTTAAGGGTCAGGAGAGTAGAACAATGAACTCCCATATACCCATCATCTAGATTTTTAACATTTTTGCCTCATCTTTTTTTGTGGAAGTATTCTAAAGCCAATCCCAGACATCATAACATCCCCCTCTCAAATATTTCCAACTGCATCTCTAAAAAAATAAAGACATTTCTTGCACAACCACAAGACCATTATCACAACTCACAGACCCAGTAGTAAGTCCTCGGTATCATCTACCGCTCAAACCATATTCAGATTTTCCCCAGTTGTTCAAAAAACTCCAGTTGAATCAGGATGCAAAAAAGGCCTATGTCCGTATTGCCTTTGACTGTTAGGTACCTTTCCCTTCGAATTTGCTATTTTGGGGGGTCAGGGGATCTTCGGGGAGTTGGGGATAGATAGTTGCTCCTAGTTACCCAAAGCTGATGAAGTGTGTCTAAAGTAGGGAAAGAGGGTTTTGAGTTAGGCTTTGTGAGAAGAACGCAGTTCTCTTGAAGGGGCTTAGAGACGTCTCTGTCTTAGAAACAGATGCTCTTTAACTTTCTTCTCTTTTCTTTGATCTTCAGAGGCAAGGAGGCCAGGCGTGTGACTTCCAGCTCCGTGAATTGCTTTCATGTGGGAATATGTATCTGTTAGAAGATGTTTATAAAGCAGCTAAGTTGCCCGGGGTCGGCAACAGAGTCTTTGGCCCCAAGGCCTCTTGGCTGTGGGTGTTCTCGAGTGTCTGGGATGTGTGTTTTATTCTCCACGGGCTTTCCTTTCTCCCTCTGTTAATAATCCAGCTTCCATCCAGGCTTGGCGGGGGGGAAGAATTCCTTGGAGCTGCAGGCTCTGGGAGCTTGCACACACACCTAGTCCCCCTGGGTGGCCTGGTTTCTCGCCAGAGGTATGATGAATAAATATTGATGTGCTGTGGCTGGCCCCCTTGCACCCCTGCTTCCATGCTCATCCTTCACGTAGGTGTTTCAGACACGTTACAGGCTTCTCATTTAACTTCCGCATCGAAATCAAAGGTCCCTCGCTGCAGTTTAAATGCCACAGTGTACCCGTGGCCGGGGCTGACGTGGATTGGAAAGCAGAGCTGTTCTGCATCACGCAGCATCCGCTGTACTGCCATATGGGCCACAGCCTGGTGCTAAGAGGGGCTGCCAACTTCAGGCTGGGCTGAGGATGGAATCAGGAGGCTGCCGGGAGGGGAGGGCCCTTCTGGACAGGGACCTGATTGTCGGTGGCTTCTGGGGGCTTTGGACCCCTGGTTCAAGGTCCGGGACCAAGCGGCAACACTATGCATGGAGCTGCCTTAGATGACCCACAAGGAGGGCCTGGGGGAGAGGGGAGAGAGCTTGGCTCATGGCCTCATTTCAGCCCCTGTGCTGCCTCCTCGACCCCCTGACAGCCCCCTTTGTGCATCTGTTGTGGTGCCCAGTGTGCCTCATCAGGGCACCAACCACACTGGATTATAAAGGGCTATTGCCTTATTCTTATCCTCCTCTGGACGGGAAGATCCTCAGGGGCAGTGCTGTTCACCATCTTGCCGTTTGGCACACAGTGGCGCTCAAGAAATGTGCAGCGAACACATTACTGCAGCCAGGAAATGGAGAGAAGGGAGGGGTCTTTGTAGTGAGTTAGGTTAAGCACACAGTACAAAAGCAAGTCAGAGATGGTCCTGAATATCATAGTACATCTAACCTGCCCGAGACATGGGGCTTCATTCTAACGTGACTGCTCCTGGCTGCCATCTTGCTGAGAAATCCTTAACCACGTCCTGTTCCTCACCGTTTCCTGTCTGGCAAACCCACACAATATTTGGCTCAAATGTCTTATGGCAGTTACCAGGCTGCTTAGAAATATTTCAGTTGTAACTGTGTCTGATCCGTGATCTGTACTTTACGGTGCATGAGGGTGGCATTTATGCTTGGTTTCTCTTTTCATCCTCCTTAGCCTTGACACTGTGGTTTATACGTACTAAATCTAGTTGCCCAATGACATGCAAGGCTGTGTTTTGGGAGTGCTAAAGAAATGGCTCAGACGGAGGCTTCTTTTGAATTAGGGGAGGGAGAGCTCCCTGGGCGCTGCAGTCATCAGGAGAACCCTCCTATAGGGAGTTGGAACTGATTGGCACATGGAGAATTGGAGAAGGAGGAGAGAGAGCAGGTTCGGTGCTGGGAAGATCAGGGGAGGCTTTGAATCTCCGTGGCTGGGTGTAATAAAAAGGTGCGGCTAATTAGTTTGGAACCACCGAGTTCTGGGTGTTTACTAGACACACAGTGAACTGCCAAGAACTATATAGACTGACCACAGGGAAGGGTGGCTACAAAATTTTTAAAATATGATGCTCACTCCAAGCTCCTGGTGAGACTGATGGGGATGAGCCAGGTTGAACCCGAGATAAACATTCACTTATCAGATGGAGAGCCACCCTATTATCTAAGTTCTTGGATTTCGAAAAAGCGTGGACCCAAATACCAGATAAGGGAGCAGGATGGAAGAAGAGGATAAAGGGGCTCTTGCCCCAGGGCTTTGGTGGTTTAGCTGGAAAAGAAATACTGAGATGGGTTGGAGACGATGGAAAGAAGCAAAGTTTCAGGCTTAGAAAAGTGGTGATTGTACAATTGCTTTGGAAAACGATTTGGCAGTTTCTTAAAAAGTTAAACATAAACCTACCATGTGATCCAGCTACTCCACTCCTAGGTGTTTACCCAAGAGAAATGAAAGCATATGTCCATACAAGGTCTTGTACAGGAGCGTTCATAGCAGCTTTGTAATAGCCCCAAACCGGAAACAACTCAAATGTCCGTCAAGAGATGAATGGATAAACAGATTGTGGTATGTCCGTACAATGGACTACTATTGAGAAATAAAGAGGGAGAACTGGCTGAATCTCAAAATAATTATACTGGATGGAAGGAGCCAGATTTAAAAAAAATACATATTATGATTCCATTCGTATAAAAGTCTGGAAAATGCAAACTAGTCTATAGTGACAGAAAGTAAAACAGCAGAAGGGGCAGGAGGAGGATATCACAGAGACGGATGAGGAAACTTTTGGGGCTGCGGGATATATGTTCATTGTCTTGATTTTAGTGATGGTTTTACAGGTGTGTATATATATGTCAAAACTTATCAAAGTTTACTCTTTAAAGGTGTTCAATTTATTGTCTGTTAATTATACCTCAGTAAAGCTGCTACAAATAAAGTGGTGATTGAGAGTTTCATTTCAGTTCAATCAAACAAGTCATAACTGCAAACTTACCCGTTCCTGAACTAGAGTTGTTGCATTTCAGTGGAAATGAGAAGAGAACGAACGGACAATTTCAAGGAGGTTAGGATGGCAAGGAAGGGCCAGCCTCGATGGAAGCTAGTACTGGCGAAAACAAAAGGAACTGCCTTTGAGAATTGGTCAGGGAAAGCTCCTGGTGGGTGTAGGATCCAAGATGGACTTCATTGAGTGAAGAGAATGTTAAAAGCACAGAGGTGCCAAATGAGGAGGCCTAAAAGATAGAATCCACAAGCTGTGTTGAATTACAAAGAAGAGGCCATACAAGGAAGGCCAGTGGTGCAGTTTGAGAAGGGCTAATATCAAGAAGTAGGGCTGCATGGGCTGGTGGCCGAGGGCCCAGGGGGTGGATGCAGACTGCGTGGCTGTGTGTCTTGGATGCACACACTTAGAAACTGGGCAGCATTTGGGCAAATTACCTAACTTCTCTGAGCCTCAGTTTTCTCATCTGAGAGATAGTCCAGATCTCATAGGATCACAGTGAACACGAAACAAATTAATGTACAAAAAGTATTTAGAACCATGCCTGGCATATATTAAGTGCTCAATAAATGTTATTGCTGCTGCTGTTATCCTTATCATCATTATTATCATTATCTGCTATTGGGCAGGACCTTGAATGCTAACCTTTTGCAGCTGACTTCTTTCACTTAGTATGTTGTTTTTGAGGTTCATTTATGCTGTAGCACGTATCAAGAGAGCTTTGTTCCTTTTTATGGTTGAATACTGTTCCACTGTATTGCGTATGACACATTTTGTTTATCATTTCATCAGTGATGGACAGTTGGTGGAGTTGTTTCCACCTTTGGGTTATTATGAATAATAACTGCTGTGAACATTTACATACAAGTTTTTGTTCCCCTCCTTTTCTTTAAAGCTTGTACTTTTTGAGACTTAAGCATGTTCTGCCTCCCACATGTTTGAAATGACAAAGTGAATTCAGTCATTTAAAGGTAACTTTGAAGATAACAGAGACCTACTGTACAGCACAGGGAACTATACTCAATATTTTGTAATTACCTGTAAAGGAAAAGAATCTGAGAAAGAACACATAAATGTGTGTGTGTATATATATATATATATATATATATATATATATATATAAGTCACTGTGTTCTACACTTGAAACTAACACGATACTGTAAATCAACTATACCTCAATAAAAAAGGTAAACAAACCTAATTTGGTTACTTTAATTTTAGACAGTTTAAAATACACGAGTTCAAAATTTAGAGAAAATTATTTTTCTACTTAAAAAAAACTTCATGTGAAATATGCAACAAAATTGAATTTCTAATAAAATATGAAGAAATTAAGAAAATTAAAATATTTGCATAACTATAAGGGAGAAGATTCACATACAAATAATACTGAAACTAATTTGTATAGGTAGTGTTTTCTGGCTGTTATAAGTTCAAGGTATGTTCTTGATGGACTAGAGTTGAGTAAATTAAGCAGGGCACATATTGCTACCTTAAATTTTCTTTATAATATCCTAGCAATGAAATGAGTCAAAGAAGCATGTATGGTTCTAGATGTTGCGCTATGAAATGGTAAAAATCTTGGTATCAGTGATATAAAATTATATAATTAAATTAAATATTTTTGAAATAGTTTCTGTGAAGTGTTAATTTTTCAAGTGTTATCCCCATTACAGCGTTTGAACATAAAAACTTACAGATATTCCAAGTATTGCATAATAACTTTATAAACAATTTCAGAGCAGTTTTTCCAAATTGAAGTTTTTAAAGCAAATAAGCATATTTAAGCACTAAAAAAATAATAAATAAGGGAACTTTGTGATTTTCCAAACTTTCTCCTTTTCCCATTGGGCACGGTGCCCTCTCCCGCTCATGCCTCACAGTGAGAGTCCCAGCTCTAGACACATGCAGGAAATGAATATGCCAGAACAAGGCAGCATCACTTGGTGCCACATGAGAGGTACGTGGGGTCATCGGTTTACTCTGTCATGAGCTGTTCCGTTTTGAAGGGGAGCTGACTCCAGGTTCTGTGCGGAAGGAACGCGTTAGGCGGCGGGGGTGGGGGAGGGCTGGGGGCGTGGAGGCTGGGAGAGGCGCTGACACATGTGTCAGAAGAGGGGCCAGCCAGATGGCTCTGATTTATCCGTGTCAGGACCGGGCCGGGAAGGAGCCCAGGCTGGCTGGGCGCTGCCTGGAGGCTTCCACGCTGCTCGGCCCTTGGGAGGCTGGGCCTCTGCCCTCGCACCTGAGCTCCCTGGGGAAGCAGGGGCGGCAGCGGCTGGGAGACGCCTGTTGTTCCTCAAGTTCAGCAATTAGCGCACTCTCTTTCAGGGCAGACCTCCTCTTAGCTGTAATCTGAAATGTCAGTTATTACACTTGTTTGATTTAAGTATAGAAGCGCCTCGGTTATGCTCTCAGGAGTAAGACAGAAATAGCTAGTCAGCGTGGGTGAGTAATCTTCTAAAAGCATTCACAGGGATCATCCTTGCCATGGCATCATGTACTGTTCAAAGTTTGAGTGAATGTCAGGCATTCGGCATTTAGGGTTGGGGGAGGGGAGGTGGACGATCTTAGGGAAATCCTGGGTTAAATCCCTCAGAGTTTCTGTACTGGGTGATCCATCAAGCACTTCATATTCTTTTAGTCCCCAGTGTGTGACTGGGGTTGGATTTTATGGGAGGTACTAAAAAGTGCAGGACGCAGCCCTTGGGCCCTAGCTTAGGTGCCAGTTAAGAGGACCAGCACTTGTGCACAGGTAAGAGGCTGCGTCTGAAAGCACTGCATGCCAGAGGCAGTAGGAGCTGTCAGCATTCGGGCAGGAAGGGATCCTGTGGACTGGGTGGTCAGGGAATGCTTCCTGGAGGAAGCAGCATGTGAAAAGGTAAAAATATTAGGGATAGAATGTTTTGCTTTAACTTGATCCTCGCCCTGCCTTTGTCTGCTAAGGGTGGAAGCACCTTATACAAGAAAGTTAACAAACATAAATAGAAAACTGAGGCCACAAAAAAGAAAGAAGTGGCTAATCTAGTTGCTCTGATGGCGCCCTGAATTTGGTTTTGAGCAGCCAGGCCAGAATGAAAACCAGGTTAATTACATAGCTCTCTTGATCAGAAAGGGGAAAATCTACGAGCTCTTGAGGGGAAGCAAAATTCTTCCTGGCACATTTTTCCAAAATCATTTTCTCATGTAGGGGGTTAAACAAAAGACACAGGGGCGTAATGGACATTGATCCATCAGCAGCAAAAACCTTTATGAATGTGGAGGATTGAATGCCAAGGTGTGACCCGGTGAAGGTAATCAGGCCAGTGGCTAAGCTGGCAAGATCCAGTTTTGTGGCTTTGGGGGCTCTGACTTGATGCAAAATGAACTGAGAATCATTCGCTGGAAGACTAGACAGAGGAGAAATCCTGATGGAGCCTTTCTAATGGAAATTCAGAGGGGAAACCTCCTTGGTCCTGGTGAGATTATACCCGGGGAAAGGATGTGGATCCTGTCTCCCTGGGTTCCCACTGTCCAGCATATAATTATCCTGTCTGGGGATCAGATCTGGTGCTGAGTGTCCTGGCGGCCAGGGACACAAAAGGAAACACACGTCTGATTCCAGAGTCCGGAGCTGGTCTTGTCTCTGTTATCAGCACCCCTTAGTACACTATCCCTTGGTCTATGTTAATTGAGGCCGTAAAGCACTGGCTGTTGTCTCTGACAATTTCTCAAGCAGTTTGAAGTCTAGAAAGGGTAGTTTTACTTTAAAAAAATGAATCCAAGATAGGCACGAGTACAGAGAGATTACGTGCTAGTAGGCTGGCTTTGTAACTATTCCTACTATCACTATCTGCCATTTGTTGAGTGTTTACTCTGTCCCAAGCACTTTACCTACATTCTCTTTATGTCATCCTCAGAACAGTTTCCTGAGGTGTGTGCTGCTATTATCTCCATTTTATTGGAGAGACTGGGGCTTGTGGAGATTTAGATATACTCTTAAGCCTCCAGTTTGAGGAAGATTCCAGCTGGCCTCACTTTGGGATCTTGTGGGTTGAGTCTTGGCTGCCTGACCAATCCCTGGCCATGGATCTCCTCCTCTCCCATATCATGCCTGGCAGCGGTTTTCTGTTTCAAGCTTGTCCTGGGCATCCTGCTAGTCGCTGGCCTTTTGTATGAGATAGGCACTTCCCCATCTGATCTCAAAGGTTCTTCTGGGCCTCATGCTGCCATGTCTGTCCCTAGAGTCACACCCCTTCTCATCCTTTATGCTTGAACCAGTTCTGTCTGCGTCCCATCAGTCCCTTCCAAGAATCATAAAAGCAGTGTCCAGGTCTCCTTGTTTTTACAGCCCGTGTTCCATTCAGGACCTTCCAGCAAATTCCTGCTACCCATCAGGGGTACCGCGGATCAGGGACTGAGGGAGGGTGAAGCCTGGCTCTTGGTTCCATTCCATCCCTTCACCTGGGTTCCCCTGGTTGGCTGTCTGCTCAGCCACTCTCCAGGAACATAGCTGCCATGTGTCAGTGCCATTTTCTCATATCAAAAATACTTGAAAACTGCATTAAGATTTGCACTCTCATCAATGGAGGAGGAAGGCATTTTGTTAAGCTGTCTTCCTTCTTCCTTCTTTCCTTCCTTCCTTCCTTCCTCTCTTTCTTTCTTTCTTTCGCTGCCTTGGGTCTTAGTTGCAGCATGCGGGATCTTCGTCGTGGCAAGCGGGGTCTTCCATTACAGTGCGCGGGCTTCTCTCTACTTGGGGTGCGCGGGGCTCCAGAGCACGCTTGCTCAGTAGTTGCGGTGCGTGGGCTTAGTCGCCCCGTGGCATGTGGGATCTTAGTTCCCCAACCAAGGATCAAACCCCTGTCCCATGCACTGGAAGGCGGATTCTCAACCACTGGACCACGAGGAAAGTCCCAAGCTGTCTTACTTCTGAAAGATTTGGGATTCTTCTTTTTTTTTTAAAAAATAAATTTATTAATTTATTAATTTATTAATTTTGGGGCTGCATTGGGTCTTCGTTGCTGTCGTAGGCTTTCTCTGGTTGCGGCAAGCAGCGGCTTGCGGAGCATGGGCTCTAGGCGCGCGGGCTTCAGTAGTTGCAGCATGCGGGCTCAGTAGTTGTGGCTTGCGGGCTCTAGAGCACAGGCTCAGTAGTTGTGGCACACGGGCTTAGTTGCTCCACGGCATATGGGATCTTCCCGGACCAGGGCTCGAACCCCTGTCTCCTGCATGGGCAGGCGGATTCTTTACCACTGAGCCACCAGGGAAGGCCCAGATTTGGGATGCTTGCTGTCTTTGGACCCCAGGATCAGTGTGCATTTATTTCTGTAGGAAGAGATTGTATATCTGGGGATGATGACAAATTGGTCCCCCTGTGTTGGGAAAGCTGGTGACCAGCTGAGTAACTCGGGTTTAGGCTGAAATTCCTGCCTTCGGCCCTGTTCAGTCTCTCTTCGGCTCCCATTGACCTCTGTCACTGGGAACAGGATGAGATGAACTAGGTGGCCTCAGAGGCACGTCTTCAGAGGCTCAGAGGGAACCTTTTGGAACACCAGGACTCTTTTTTATTCTTTGAAGCTTTTGAAGGACAGTATTTTCAATGGGATCCACTTGGCCTCTTGTGTTTGGCTGTCGCTGGAAGGGCTGGCCTGGGAAGGCAAAGAAGGTGGCTGTCTAAAAGATATACTGTATGGTAGAGTCACTTCGTTAAATTTGGAGAAAATATCAGTTGAATATCCAAGTCCAAATAACCACCATTTGTATATTGGTCAGTCTTTCAAATAAAGTTGCACTTCCATGAAAAAAATAAATAAAAGATACATTGTAAGCAGCTCTCACCTGGGACTCTACACCTGAAAGTGCACTGATGGCTTAATTTCTCCATCACCACGATAGCTGCCATTTATTGAGTGCTAGCTAAGTGCTTCGAGTGTATTACTTGTTTAATCTGGACAGCAACCTAACATACCTATTAGCCCATTTTACAGATGAGAAAATAGCAGGACCAGAATGGGAAGACCCTGTGCTATAGGAGGCCCTCAGGTTGTAAGGTCCAGAGTGGTCCAAGAGCCCGTTGAGGTGGTTCCCTCTTTGGCCCCTGGAGATCCTGGATGTGCTTTGGCTTGGCCGTGTGGATGGGAGAGGTGCTTCCTCCTCAGATGAGGAACCCTGCAGTACAAAACAGCAGAGACCTGTCTGGTAGAAGCTTATGCCAAAGGGTAAGGGCTGAAATGATTTCATATCATCCTTCATCCGCATCATCCAAACCCAGACCCAGTGCTACACAGCCAAGTGCGGGAAATGTCAAGTCTTCGACCATGTCCCATCTCTCTCCCCTGATGTCCTCTGGAGATGACCTCAGCCCTCATTGACCTCCCTTCTTCTCTGAAAGTCCCAGCATTTGGATTCCGTAATATCCAGTCTAGGGCTTGATTCTCCAGTCTCCCTTGGTAACAACCCCTCACACTGCTTCAGTCATTGCCCCCGCCCCCCTCCTCTGGTCCCTTTTGCTGCCCTCTGGCCTAGACTCAGTGAGCCCCAGGGTCAGGAAGGACCTAAGGGGCATGTAGTTTAATCTACTCATTTCATCAGTGAGCAGAAAGTGTCTCTTTCATGGCAGAGGGAAGAATTATACCCCCTTGTTGAAGGAATCCCAAACTGAAGTGAACAGATTGGGAGCTTTGTGTATTGTTTGTTTTGGTGGAAGCTTTCCTGCATGCCTGGGATTTCTCCACTTAGATCTGAAATCCTTTTACTGAATTAACCCCATTCTCCCCATACCCCTCCATCCTGCTTATGTTCTAGGCTGGTTCTGATTTTTAGTATCAAATCACCGACTCTCAAGAGCTGGAAGGAATCTTTGAGGCCATGAAGTGCGATCCCTTCAGAGCAAATGCTTTAGATGATCATTTACAGCGTTCTCCTCATTCTCAAGAAAGGCTTGTGGGCACCCACCGCTAGACTGAGGTCAGTGCTTCAGTTATAATACCCCAGGAGTTCTTATTACTGGTGACTCTTTGGAGGAACCAAGAGGACTTCCACACCAAGAATAATCATCTTTTATCTTTTAAAAACAATGCTGATTTTCTTATTCTGAGTTTCTTAAAGCAAAGCTCACCTGTATGCATGTCAATGGGTGAAATATTGACTCACTTAAGTTATACTTGTGCAGTACCAGATGGATGAAATTTTAATCTGCTTGAGGAAATTCAAGCACATGTTTCACTAAGAGCCTGTAAATGGAGGTAGAAGATTTAGTTCAAAGAAAGAAATGAGTCTAGTTGACAATTACAGCCAAAATAGGACCTTACTTGAGGAATAATTAAGTGATGAGCTAATGAATCTGCTAACCGGCTTCTGTTGTCACTAGGGTTCACTCTTTAGGCTTGACCTGTAGGTACACGCGTGCGTGGAAGTTAATATCTGCAGCTCAAAGAGTGTATAGTGTGACGGTCAGGGCCCTTAAACCCAACAGAGAAATTCAGATCTGAGGCTGAGTGAAAGAGGTGGGCGACAGCAAGTTTAAACTCTCCAAATTTTTCTTTATCCATTTTCTGAAAACCTATAAAAGTTGAGAACAATTCAGCTGTTCATTTAGGAAGCCCACCTAGAAGTAAATTCAAATTATATTATGTCCATGCCAGAGGCTAAAGGAAGGAGTTACTATTACCTTTGGAGTGGAAAGAAATTGCCATCTGAGGGAGGTGAATTAGCCTACATTAAAAAAAAAAAGTTGAAATCATATAGCAAAAATATCTATAATTCCTCTCTTTATTCTTTGTGGTCTTACCCTTATATCTCACAGAATGGGTTGATTTGAATGCCTTAGAGACAGAGGGACCTCTGGCATCTCTTGGTTCTCTTTGCCATCAGGAGCAGACATGCTGAAGAACCTGGAGCCCACTTGAGCCACCAGCCTTCCTCCCTGTGGCCTTGGCCTGGGGCAGTTCTAGATGTCAGATCCTCAAAACCCACCCGCTGACATGGACCTTGCTCTCAGCAAGTCTTCAAGCCCGGTTGGAGGAAATGTTTTACCCTTAATATGTTGTTAAGCCGTGTATGACTTTCTGAGAAATTTAGCCATGTGCTTCTAATTAATTTGCACCTAATTCTTCAGTGGGTTTTTTTCTCTTCATTTTTTTAAAAGAAGAAGTCACATGATGAATAAGCCTGGAGATTAAGCTCTCTGAAGAGGTTTCATTGACAACAAAAACAATATGTTTATAGAAAGATACAACTAATGGCCAAGGGCTATGGAATAGGCAGGTTGGGTTCTCAGGTGTGACCTGTGGATGGAGTTCTGAGGAGATGCTCCATTTGCATCAAAGTCACAGGGTACCCACCTCCAAACTGGCCTCATTCTCAAACTCTGCTCCTTCCTTACAGGACAACTATGCTGTGTAGCAATACCTTTTGTGGTTTGCTGCCAAAGTCTTCATTCAGTACCTAGTATTTCTGCCCACAGTGTTGTGGTCATCCTCTTCTACTTCTTTCTTCCTCCTCCTCTCTTTCCCTTTCATTTGGGGGAAAGGGCTTATGAAAAGAGATCAAACATCTTGGCTGAAGTTTTGATGGTGATGGAAATAGAACCCTGGAGCATTGACCCCCGCACCCCAGGCCCAAAGATGAGACCACCCAGCAGGATCCCGGGCTGCCCCCAGAGCTGCTTCCCAGAACTGGGCTGTTGGCAGAGTTTGCCTTTCAGAACTCGGAGCTTTACTGCACAGAAGGGGATTTCCCCTTTTTCCTGCCACCCTCCCCCCTCTCACTTCCAGCCAGAAGAGCCAGTCTCGACCAAGTTTAGGAAAAGGGAATTACATTGGGTCAATGTAGGTAGCTGAAGTAACCAAGAACCTAATTGCAGTGAACTTGCAAGTACGGAGGTTGGTTCCAACCTGACATCACCACCCACCCCCCGCCCCACCCTCCAACCACCTACTTCCAGGTGGCAACTAGAAAACTGAAAAGAAATACTGGAGATGGGAGAGATTCTCTCAGGACTCTGGCAAGCATAGCAGTTCCCTTGTGTTGCTGGCAGGTACCCAAGTTTATCCATGTTTATGGGGATTTGCAGTGCTGAACTGCGGTGGATAGAAGCTTGTAGTTCTGCAGGCTTCAAAGTCAATTAAGTTTCCTGCTCATTCCGAAGCTTTGGGCCAAGATAATCAACTGGGAGAAGGAAAAGAGGAGGTTGTTTATTAATCTGAAGGATTTACACCAATGTACTATTACCTTTTTGGTTCAGGGTGCTGTGTAGGTCTTTGTCGATTCTGAAAGAATTGAGAGGCCATTCTAGCACTTTCTCACTTGAGTAAGAGAGAAAGCCCTGTGGCCACTTGCAGGTTGCTTCCATTCTCTTCTTTCTTTTTCTCCAGCCTGCAGACCTTCTAGTTTACTTTGAATGAAATCAGAGAAATTCCTAGAGAATTAATGGAGATACAGAGAGAGGCAGAGAAGAGGTGTTGAGAGAAGTTTGATAAACAAATCACAATAAGACCAAAAAAAAAAAAAAAGAGCCTGGGGTGTAACTGTTTAACCCCAGTTATCATGAATCTTAAAGATGGAATTTCAGACCCTGGGATGGGCTGATGGATGGAGGGTATTTTTTGAATAGCATATCCTGAGCCTCTTACGTCATGCTTCGTAGAGGTGCCTCTTCCACTTACATTCAAGTTCCTAGCAGTGGGACGAAAAAAAGGTTTGACGTCTTGAGTAAATTTGTGAAAATGGCATGCCCCTGACCTACTTTGGTCTTTATGTTTACCTCCCTCGGAGGTGTACTATTTACTTGAATGGGATCTGCACAAATAATCACAAAAATAAGATGAAGGCAACAGTTTTCTCAAATACTTCCCTGCGGGAAGGAGGATGGAATTAGCCCTCCTCACTCAAGACATTGATGCTCTTTGTAATTGCTTTAAAAAAAAAAAAAAAGAACAAGGAAATAAAATGTCTGTACCACATTGTCTCCTTTTAATCAGCCTCTTAATGGGCCATTTTAAGCACTTTCAGAATTTGGAAGAGTGCTGATGTCAGCAATATGTATCATCTCAGCATCCTTGTTGTGTTTATCCAAAAGTCTTGATCTTCCTGCCTCTTCTCATTCTGAGGGCATGTATGGAGAAACACAGTATGTCATCAATCAAGTTCCTATTACGGAGAGAGTTTATACAGGAAGACTCTGACATAGTCTTTGTGATACTGAGGGCTATACGTAACTAACAGAAGAATTTTCTAATCCAGCACACTTAAACTACTGGAGCATACTTTTTCTCTAATCATTGCCCTCAGGTTCTATTAAGGATCAAAGAAACTGCCTTACAGAGAATGTGCCTTCACTCTCAGCAGAAGTTCTATTGACTTGCTGGCTACCTGGCATGGGCGTCTGCTGGGAAGGATCCACGAGTTGGATTCCTTACTGGATGATTTTACTGGAGGAAGACTTAGGGTTTTATTTTGGGAGTTAAGGACCTCTCTAACCCTTACCCTTCCAGCTGTCACAGGTGTTTGCCTCCCGGAGCTTGGTGAAGTAGAAACACCGAGGGATAGGAAACGTTTGTGGGAATAGTTGATTCATGCAGAAATAACCTAAAGTGCAAAATTTAGCCTGATACCAAGCAGAGGAGTTAAAACTCTGAGAGCTGAGCCTCCAGAAGCTTTCTGGAGAGGGGCTGTTCCTTGACAGCAGTGCCAGTGCCCTGGTGAGAAGCAAAAATACTGGCCAGGCCTTGTGGATAGTTACCCAAGCCCAGATGTCTGAGATCATGGAAAAGGAACTCTGAGGGAATGAGCTTTTCACACCCTTTTCACTCGGATGTTTTCCGATAGGTGGAAACCACCTCTGAGGACATTTCACAATTTTGTTAATAGAAAAAAGTCAAAACAAGGACAGAACCTCCAAAATCCATTACATTGCTAAATGTACATTGTGGGAGTGCTTTTCTCCTTGGTCCTATCCTGGCCTGGTTCTAATTAGCTGTAGAGACATCCGATTAACTTCAAATGACATGGTCTATGTGTGAGTCCCATGGGGATGGGTTCTGGAAGGAGCCATATCGCATTTCATCAGCTGGCTCCCTTCTTGCAGGCGCTATCCAATTTGGTTGAGAAATGAAAGACATTTCAGCATTTCCTTCCCTCTTTTCCTTCCACAAAAGCTTAAGCAACTGATAGTTGGCCAGAGGGATAGGAGGATAGGGGAGAGTTTGAATGGGGACAATCAGGGTTGGGAGATAATAATAGATAATTCTTTTCCTTCTTACCTGGAGCCCCAACTGAATAATGCTCCCAACAGATGGGCAGGAGAATGGATATTGAGCAGTGATGCTGTCTTCCCTCTGTTTTTCCAAATCCTCTGTGTCCTTCACATGCCAAGATGAAGGAAAGCCCACCCTCACTTTCAGTTATCTGTCCCTTCTCTAAATAGCAGCAGCAATTATGGGCTTTACCACAAAGTTTAACACAAATTTTACACCCACTGACACTGTTTCTCGTATTCAGATGGTGGGTGTCCGCCTCGCAGTAGGTTATTGGTGGCCTGGAACTGATTGGACATCTTTACACGACCACGTTGCCAGGACAGGGCTTAGCCGCCGATAGTTATCGATCATCTGATTGTCCTCCTTCGGACACATTCGTCTTGTCAAGCCCTGGTTTCAGTGTTTAGCAGATTGTGGGCCATCTTGGCAGCAGAGCCGTGGGGCAAGTTTTAAGTTATTTGTTCCCATTTATCAGTGAACTGGACAATCCATCCACATTTACAATTCCCTAATCAGCTTAGCTCCGTTTTAATCATCTGGAGTCTGGCTGGGTTTGTTCTGTGTAGGAGCCAGCAAGGCCCAACTGTTGCGCTGACTTCCTTTGTCACTCCTGGCGAAGGTCTTTTTATCCTCGCCCACCTTGCGCCTTCAAAACTATGAGTCAAAAAAAAAAAAAAAACAACTATGAGTCAAACTGCTTTTCGAGGAGCTTTTTTTCTCCTTCCTCCTCATGGGTACTTTTTAGCTGCCATTTTCTCTTCTGCCCCTTTTGTTAGGTTTTATGACTGCACAGTCATGCTGCCTCCCCTTTAGCTTGACCGGAAGGAGTGTGTGTGTGTGTGTGTGTCTGTGTGTGTGTCCATCTGCATTTGTGTATGTGTCTGTGTGGGTACCCGTGCACACATATGTTAATGTATATGTGTGTATATCTGCACACACCTATGGGTACACACACGTGTGTGGGTTTCGGTGTGTGTATCTAAGTGTTGTGCGTGCACACAGTCACGCACGTTTGCTGGTGAATAGCCCCTACCTGACTGACATGGCAAGTGAGTAGGATCTAGGGCCCCAGCAAAGTGAACAAAATCACTTTTTTCCCTCGGAGACTGTAGTTTATTTCTCACTGACATTAAGTTTGTTTAACCAGTGGTGCAGAGTTGTGGAGGGATTCTGTTTCCTGAGTTCGTAAGTTATTTTCTTTTCTCTGGGCTTAAGCCAGCTTGCCTTAAGCGTGAAATTTGTATACGGTGCTCATGTATTTTGGTGTGCTTTGCGAGCTGGGGTCATACCTAGGGTCTAGGATCAATCAGATATAGATTAACCTGTGGATGGTTAGCCTTTGCTGAGTGCACACTTGTCTCCAAACCCTCATATTCCAGCACCCTGGATAAAACCGTAGGAGGAAAAGGGAGGGACAGATGGACAGATGCATGTACACAACCCCAGTCTCCATGGTTCCTTGCTCTTGCCAGGGTGCAGCAGGCGTGTGCCTACCCCATATTCAGTCACTCAAGCACATCCTCACTCCTGGATGCCTGGGTAAATAGTCACGCAGGGTCACCACCAAGGATTTGCAATTCTGCAAGAGGTAGGGCTAGGAAACACTTTCCTCTTGTGCTCACGGGTCTCCTATCCCCTTTCCTAGGTGGTTCTTATATAGGGCACACCGAGCATTGGCTTGGGGGTGAGCTCCTACCCGCTCTCAGGGACCGCCCTCCCGGTGGGCGATGTTCAGCTGCCCCCCGACGCCCCTCACCCTGTGGAACTGCCTGCTTCTCTTCCCTAGGGTCAAGCGCTGAGCAGTCAGGCACGAGCTGGAATTACTATCCTGATGCATCTGGAAGGTGGAAATTCTGCTTCCTCTGTCTGGAAAACACAACCCTGGCTGTGGCTTTTTTATTTTAGGGACATAATGTCACTCTTCTGTTTCCAAAGTATGAGTATTGCCCAAGCTCTTATGTTCGTGAAGATTGTGGTGTTTGAGTCCTGTTTGCAGTCACGGAGATGGTAACGTTAGAGGTAGAGTCTGAGATGTCAGGTGCATGGCATCCCTTCTGCAGTGCTGTTGGGGCCAGCAGGAGTATGAATTTCTGTTTTCTCAGCAGCCTGGATATCGCTTTAGCTTTATACCTTCACAGGAGGACCAGGCTGGCACAGCCGTGGTCCCGCCCCCAAACCCACAAAAACAGGTGGTGGCCGTTATGATTATCTTTACTTCCTAGGTGGATGATGACATTGAGAGAGTGAGAAGCCCAGGGGCCGAGATGCCAGCCCTCTAACTGCACCCTCTCTCTTGACCTGTGGGTTGCCAGAACCGGCCCCATTGGCAGCCGATTATTTCTTCCTTCCTAAAAATCCAGGCTGCTTCTGGCCATGCGGAGACAATGAAATCCTTAACCATGGTTGAAAAAGACCAACCAAATCCAAACAAACAAGGGCTTTTTTTTTTTTTTTTTTTTTTACACTTTTCTTAGGAAGTCATTAAGGAATTATTGAGCTGATTAATGTGAGTGGAAAATATTTAAGTTTGGTCATTGTTTAGGCTGGCCAGTTTGGCTGCATTAGGAATGGACTTTTGGAAACCACTGTACTGTTCTCTCCAGGCGTCCACTTAGCTCTGGAGTACGCCGGGACTGGATCAGGCTACCCCCAAACTCAGGGATGAGGAGGGGCTGCCACAGTGTTTAGGGGGACCCTGGGTGAACAGGGAGCTTGGGGGTGGGAGAGGATGGTCATTTCAGGCTTCCCCAGGCTGCTGACATTCTTTCTTGTCCTGTGTTGGCCAAGATGGAGATGCGCTAGAAGATTTGGAAGCTAAAGGGAAAACAAAGGGAAGGACTTAGGAAGAAGGCAAAGCAAAAGGGAACGAGCGGGATGTTTATATAGGGCTTGCATTAAGCAGATCCTTTTCCTGGCAGAAGCTGCAGCTCGCGGTGGGCTGGGGAAGAGCCTCGCAGACGGCAAACGAGAGGTTGCTTCTCCCCAACGCCTCCCTGCCCTGCCGAGCGAGCCTGCGGAGACGGGGAAGCTGGCGGCCCCAGGCTGACCTCTCCCCGCAGCTGCCGGCTCCTCTGGGGCACCATGCCGCCGCATGTGCTCTGCCGTCCAAGGTTCTCCTCCTCCTGCGAGCAGCCCTTTGTGACGTGGACTGAATCCTGGCCATCTTCCCCTTCCTCCCCCTTTGTCTTCTCTCAGAACTTTCGTTCCGCTTTTGCACTTGCCTGAGACACAGGGGAAGTGGGGTGGTTCTAACTGGGGTGATTCTGGAAGTGGGTGTGGGGGGAGCTGCCCACCACCGGGAGCAGGCAGGGTGTGCCCCTTCCTCTTCTGGACGCCCCCAGACCCTTTCTGCCCCTGCTGGAAGCCTTTTCCGAGGGTCCCAAATCTTGCATAGGCTGCCAGGGGTGGAGAGAAGAGAGTAGAGCTAGAACCACACGTGTAACTCCAGCTGCCCGGCTGGGACGCTCAGTCGTTGCCATTAGGGCCCAACCACTGCCCCTACCCTCTGGAAGCACGCGGTAGATGGGTGGAAGGGGCAGGAAGGGAGGGCAACCCCTCCCTGTATCATTTCGTTCCCCCAGCAGCTCTTGGAAATGTCTCCATTTGACAGAAGGGAAAACTGAGGCCCAGAGAGACTGAGTGGCTTCTTCGACCATGTTAAGCAGTAGAGTCAGAATTGGCCCCTAGACATGCTGGTGCCTAATTTAGTGCTTTTGCATAAAGCTGGAGAGCAAGGGAAAACCAAGGGCAGTAAAACTAACTGAAGGAGAAAGGGAAACAGAGAGTTATAGGACAGAGAAAAGGGAGCTGGTGGAACCGAGGGAATGTTAGGACTCCCCTAAGTTAGTGAGCGATGTTCTGTCTGCCTGCAAGGGTCGCAGAGAGAAGGAAATGCAGTAGACACATCTGCCAGTAAATGCAGATTTTGTTCACTTGCCCTCTTATTTCTTGATCACTTTCATTAATCAGTTAAAAAAAAAAAAGCTTACTGATCATCTTCTGGTCACTCTGCCTGGCCCTGAGCCCTCTGGGGACACTTGAGATTGAGGAGAGACAGGCTCTTCCCTCAGTAAGCTTGCAGCCTATGCTGGACCATCATGCTTGGAAGCGCTAAGTAGTGTAGCAAAAGGTTGTTGATGGAGAAACGTGAGTTGAGCATCTGCTGTGTGGTCGGCTCCATAGAGGACCAAGCCGTGGGTTCTGAGGAACAGACTCTGAGTGGGAAAGGCGGTCAGGGAGGGCGTCTCAGGGGAGAGGAGCCTGAGCTAGAGAATGGGGCCCCTCCCGCTCTCATGGGGAAAGGCGCTGGAGAATGTAAAGTGGGCAGTGCTGACGCCACACCCCAGACGGTGCTCTGCACCTGTGACAGCCTATCGAGTGACCTATTTGCTGGGTGTTCAGAATAGAGCTTGCTTGAGTGGGGGTGGTGATGGCAGGTGGCCGGTGAGATGTCTGGGCTGGATATAAAGCCTTTCTGAAAGCAGGGAGCTTTGTCGTTCCCGGGAAGGCAAGAGCCCTGCCCAGTGGTCTCCTCCTGGCTCCTCTGTCCCTTCCTCTTCAGGGCACTGGCTGACTGGCCCCTGGAAGGGGTTTTCTTTCCAGGCTGTGAGTCCAAGAAACTGCCTTAGCTCCTGTGACCCGCAGCCCTCCAACACTGCCCTTTGATGGACGAGCCAGCCAGAGAGGCTGTGTCACTGTCCCCAGGAGGCCCCCAGGAGAAGGGCACCCAGGCTGCAGGAGGGTGGGGCGAGGTGGGAGTGGGGGCAAAGGAGACCCAGATCCAGGCTTGCTCCTGGCCAGCTGTGTGGCTCAGGTGAAGATAACGATGATGAAGGTAGCAATAGTCACCACTACTTGTGCCCAGACTGTATAGAACATCACAGACACAACTCGTCTGATCTTCCCAGTGGCTGTGTAAAGGGGGTGCTGTCTTTACCCTCCTCCTGCAGATGAGGAAGTGGAAGCTCAGGAACTCACGGGCACCGGGAAGCAGAGTTGAGATTCAAGCCCACTCTTCCTGACTCCCGAGATGCTGCCCTAATGATTAGGGCATACTTCCCCCTTAGCTATTACGCCGGGCCTCTCTTTTCTCTCAAGATGAGGACTTGAATGAACTGACTACTTGGGCCCCTCTGGGCACATCATTCTAGAATTTTAGGGAAGGGTGTCCCCAAGGACACTGTAAAGGCATTGGCCTTGGGAACGACGGTCCTTCCCAAATGATGGGGAGGAGACCCAAGTTGCTGAGACCGTTTGCCCCACGGCAGCCTAGGGCCAATTTCTCGGCTCTTTCTCCGCGGGCCGCCCTGAGCACACCTGCCCTGCTGGGAGCACTCGGTGACTCTAGGGGCTATTTTATGTAGAGCCGCCCACCCCTGAAGGAGGTGCATTGGGGTGGGATGGCTGAGGCTCCCCCCGTCGCGGGCTGGGTGCTTAGCACCATCCCCGCTGAGCGCGCTGCTCACCAGTCAGAGCTGTCTGCCGCTGTCATCCCACAGCCGCCGCTGACTCTGCCACAGCAGGTTAGAAATAGAAACTCCCTGCTGGGACCCCTCCCCTCCCACAGCTGCCGCTCTTCTGGGGCGCCCCCCGTGCTGCCTTAGTCGGTGAGACCCCTCTCTCGGAGGAGCAGGGGGCTGGAGGAAGCCAGGGATGTGTCAGCCTGGGAGCTCCAGGGCCAGCCCCCCTGGGATGACCACCCTGTGGTCAGGCCCTGCGATGGGCTCACAATGTCCAGGCCTCCCCTCTCTCAGCAGCTGCTTCTCAAGCTCCGGGAAGGTGATTTGACGCTGGCCTGGCAGGGTGGCTCACCCTGCCACCTGCGGCTTCCAGCCTTCCGCTGTGGAGGGTCTCCCTGAATACGAGTTGAACTTGACTTATGAACACAGGACCAGGCAGAACCCCAGCAGGGCTTACAAAGGCAACCTCGGCACAGCCTCGGGGGTTGAGTGCTGCATTCTGTTTTTTTTTTTCACCGAATCCCTTTCCTCCCCATCTCTCCTGTCTTCTCTCCATTGTGCCAAAGCGCTCTGTGCCCCCTTCTCCCCCCGCGTGGTTATCTGCCTTGGGAGCGCTGAATGTTAGGAATCAGGCGTGGATTTCTGTGTGACTCTTCAGAGCAGGGCGGGGGGAGGAGCGGCCTTCTGCCCAGGGGTTGTTCTGAAGCCACAGGCCTCTGGGGAGACAGACAGGCCTTGGCCTCTGGGACCATCTTCCCTCCATCCCTGACTCCTGACAGCTGATCCAAGCCAGGAGGCCTGGCCACCCTGACTTTGACCCCTTCCTGGAGAGGCCAGCCCAGGCTGCATCCCTGGAGCCAGCACACACCCTTCCCCCTGTGCCTCTGAACAGCAGCCCTGCTCCCCCCATTCCCCAGGCTGTCTTCAAGTCCAGGGTATCAGCTGACCTGAGGAAGCACAGTGACACCGTCCCAGCAGGGTGTGGTGAAGGAAGTTGTTTTCATTCATGGTAAACAGGGGAGTAAAACAACAATGGCAGTGTAGATGCTTCGCAGTTATTTACCAGTGGATTCACCTGCATTCTGGGTAATCCACGGCTTTCTCTTCCCAAGGTGGGATTGGCTCCTAGGGGGGATTAGCAATAAGGAAGGAACTAAGGTTTATTGAGACTGTACTATGTGCCAGGCATTGTGACAGGCACTTTACCCACATTTGTTCTTGTCATTGTCCCCTAAACCTCATTTGTCCCTGTTTTATCCTGTTTGCTCAGGAAGAACTAAGCCTCATGGACTTTTAATAAGTCGCTCATGGTCACATGGTTAAAAAGTGTCCTAGCCGGGCTCCTGACAGATCTGCCTTTCTCCAGGGGTTATGTCTTCCTATCCTGAGTGTGGGGGTGTGTGGGCAGACACACGGAAAGATGGACTCCATGAGGCCCCCTCCCCCCATCCCCATCCTCACGCTTCATGCAGTATATTTGAGGCTCATGAAGTCCTCCCACCAGCTAGAATTTATTCATATCACCATGAGTTTCCAGGGGCATTTTAAATCGAGGTGGCCCCAAACATTTCCAGATCGTTGTTGTTTTCCACTTATTTTTATACCTCCCTGGAATATGGAAAGGGAGTGCTGAGACCATTACAGATTGGGAAATTGAGGGTCAAAGAACGAAAGAAATCCAGGATCTGACCCCTCCTTTGCATTTCCACCCCTTGTTCTGAGCCTCCACCATCTCCTGCCAGGATCACTGCAGTGGCCTCCTCACTGGTCTCTCTGCATCTACCCTTGTCCCCTCCCCACTGCCCCAGCCAACATGGTCTTCACATTATGTTATTCCTCTGCTTGGATTCCCACGATGGGTCTTTGTCATGGTGAAAACCAAAATCCTTCTAACAGCCTACATGGCCCTGCATGCTCTGTACCCCCATCCCTACCTCTCTGATTTCATTTTATATTTTTCTCACCCAACTCATTCCACTGGCCTTTGTGCTGTTCCTAGAACGGACGAGGCACCTTCCTGTCTGTACTGGCCGTTCTCTCTGCCTGGATCACTTCTGATATCTGAACCTCTCCCTTCGAGTCTTGCTCCAATGACCCGGCAATGAGGCAGTCCTGAATACCCTACTTAAAACCACCACGTCCTTCCCCATCCTGATCCTCCGTACCCTGCTTTATCTGTTTTTTTGTCCAGAGTACTTATCACACTCTAAAATGTCATACAATTTACTTTCCTTACTGGTAGTATGTAGACTCTCCTGGGACAGCGGTTTCTTTCCCTCTTCTGTTCATTGATATAGCCCAAGCATCTAGAACAGTGCCTGGCACATAGTAGGCACTCTAATAAATGTTTGATGAATGAATGAAATCACATATCAGGTTAGTGAGGGACTCATGACTAGAACTTGGTGTTTTACTCCCAAGATAAGGATTCCCCCCAAGTGTTTGTGTTAGAACAATTATATACACACACACACACACACACACACACACACACACATATATATATTTACGATAAAACTTAACATGGGCATAGAAAGCAGGAGAGCATCAACATGTACTGTGCATGAGATATGTGCCAGGTACCGTGTATGCATTATCTCATGTGTCTGCACATCTTTCCCGGGAGGAAAGTGACACTCAAGGAAGATAAATGATGTGCCCATGACCGCAGCTACTCAGAGATACAGCTGGGTTTAACCTCAGATCTGTCTGGCCTCAGAGCCTCTTTCCTATTCTTCCCTGGAGAAAACAGCACTGATAAGCTAGCTGTTTGGCCCTCACGTTCCTGCCAGCTGCGCAGAGAACCAGACTTGATGCTGAGCCCACTTGTCTGGGTCCTGCTCCCGTCCCCCAGTTTCCTGTGGGCTGGTCTCTGTCTTGCTCTTCCTTTTCTGGGAGGTCTTGGGTGGCCAGGACCACATTCATATGCAGTCCTGGTCGTCATGCAGACCTCGTCGTCAGGTCCTGATGCTTGGCCATGTATCAGCTAAAGTAAGCCAGGAGGTTGCAAAAAAGCCAGGGCAGAGTTTGGCTACTCACTGAGGGACACATTGGTGGCTGATTTCCAGGGCCCGGGCACCACTGCAGCCCTCCCCTCCTCTCCAGGCAAGCTTAGTTGTAGGTTCCCGTGAAGGGAGCCTGCAGGGAAGTGTGATCCAGACCAACTTGAGACTTGCGTTCTTGCCCCGCCCCCCGCAGGCTCCTCCCCAGTCCTCCAGGCTGGGGTTCCGAGCTTCTGAGAACCAACATGGAACAGGTTTGAAAGCCACCCAGGATGAGCATACACCTGTCTATTTTAGAGGAACTCACCATCCAGATCATGTTGGGGGCCGAGGAGGATACAGTGAGAGGTGAATTCATTCCTTTCGCTCAAGAAGTTTCTGTTCTACCCGTGGAGATTAGATATACATACTATATAAAATAATTAACATTACAAATCCACAAATCAGGAACATAAATGAGCTAAGTGCTATGGATTTTTTTTTTTCAAGAAGGACATGAAGCCTTTATTAAACTTTTCCACTCGACCTGTGGTTTGAGAGGCCCAAAAGAGGGGCCCAGCTGACTGACCAGGCCCCTTGAACCCCACAGGCCTCCTGCATGGAAGGGCAGTTTTGAGGAACAACATAATGCACAAAAGAGGGGTGTTTCTTCAATTGGTAGTTTGGAAGTGAAAAGCACTATATAACCTATAACTATAACGTGTTCTTAAAAATGGAAAGAGAGAAGTGTGGAAATATGGCAAATAGAGAGTTAATCCCCATGTAATGTGGGTGCACGTGTGACTGTAGGTTTTTGTGACAGAGGGAGCATCATCTTTGAACATGAAGGGCCAGGATACACCAAGCTAGGCCTTGGGTTATAGTAGCGTATGTTCATTGGAAGTAGGTATCCCTTTTGCCCAGAATGGCCAGGAAAAAAATCCTGTTGGCTACTGAGAGGGTGATAATCAGGAACATTGAGCGCACCTTTCAGAACATTGAGTTCCAATGAAGTGAAGGCTTTGGAAGTTTCCACGGAGACGGGAATGCTTCACTTAGGCTTCGTGTGGTAATTTAAGGGCATCTCATCCCTGCATGCTCTCAGGTACCAAGGAACCCAAGCTGCTGCTTTTCCCTCAGCCTCAGATCTTCGTGGACTGTAGGGGAAAGTTTGAAGGGTTATAACAGAGACCAGTAGGATTGAACTAGTTCTTGGAGCGTTTGGATTTCATTTACCACTGGAGTGTTATAGAATTATAATTCTGCCTTCCAATATTTTAATTAGACAATGGATTCAGCACTTATTGTGGGAGTGAAGAGTGAAGCTTCTGAGAAGAGACAGTCTGATGGAGACTCCACCCCTGCTTAAGGCCCGGTTCCAACTTCCCCCACTCAGCCCTTCTTCTAGAAGACATTGTTTCTTGGCCACCAGCTCCACCATACTTAGATTCTTCTTGTTTTCTCAGCCATTCCTTTGGCGTTTTCCCTGAGGTCAGGGATCAGACATTATACAAGGCATTCGCCCTCACACACCCTCAATAAATGCGGCTGATTTGAGAGGAACGGAAACTGCCGTTGCCCACTGAGGAGAATGAATAACCAGGAACTTGCAGATTAGAGGACAAAGAGTGACTTTTCTCAGGGCATCTTAATAAACTAACCAAGCCTAGGATCTCATCCACATAATCTGGCCGGATTTTCCTTAGGGGACTTGAATCTTAACTCCAGCACCAGGCTTGGTATTTTCCAGTAGGTGGTCTGCTTGCAAACTTATTTGCTTTGACTCAAGCCCTGCCTGTGAGAACTATTAATTCAGATGATCTAATCAAAACCACACATGAGGCTTTCATGATGCTCCTCCTCATCCTCCACCCTCCCCCCACCCCCATTACACTCTGATTTTGTTGAAAGAAGTCCAAGGATGGTTGAGTGCCTTGGAGAAAACTGCCAGAGGAGGCCAGCCTCACATGGCTGGACATCCCCACTGGCCTTTTTTCATAGATGACTGATTCTGGTTCTTTTCTGGACCAGAACTCTCCAAGCAAACTCCTCCCAAGAGCCTAGAATGTTAACCTTTTCTGCTGATTATCTCGCCTATGAGAAGGATCCCAGCCTTAATATGATATTGTTCATTGTGTTAGAAACGTATTAGAAATTAAAATGTAGAAATTAGAAATTAAAATTTCATTTTATTATTTCATTTTATAAGCAGCCCTTAGGAGCAGCGTGGCCTCGGGAGAAGAGTGAGGGTCTTGTGACCTGACGGGGTCCCAGGGGCCTCTGGATGCTGTAGACTTACTCTGTTTCTTGATCTGGGCACCGGTCACACAGGTGCTGTCACCTTGTGCACTTTTCTGTAGATATATTCCACTTCAATCCAAAGTTAAGAAGAAGAGAAAATAAGCAAGAGAATAACAAACACAAATTTAGGGTAGCACCCCCTTGGGGTGGGGGAAGGCAGGGAGGTGGTCTTGGAGAGCCGTGCACGGGCAGCTTCAAGCCTCCATTCTAATGTCTGGTTTCGATTTTAGGTTCCTTAGAATTCTTCTCCATAACTCACACATATATATATATCCTTTTATAGATATCAAGTATTAAATAATAAGCTACACGGGGGTATAGAAAAAAGGTCTTGCGGGTGGTGTGGTCAAACTGACCAGGTTTGAATCTTGTCTTGCCACTTACAGGCTGTGGGGGTCTTGAATGAATAGCAAAAGCTCCCAGACTGTCAGTTTGCTCATCTGCAAAATGGGGATTGCAATCCACAACCAATAATTCAGTTGACATTTGGGGTATGTATTACAAAGCGAAGTATAGAGTGATATGAGAGCATAAAACAGTGGGACCTAACCTAGTTGAAGGGGGATGGGGTGGGAGCGGGGTGTTCAGGGAAAATTTCCTTGAGAAGGCAATGTTTGAGCTGGGTGTTGAGAGAGGGCTAGTTTTTATGTTTTCTTTTGTTTATTTATTTATTATTTTTGGCTGCGTTGGGTCTTCGTTGCTGCAGGTGGGCTTGCTCTAGTTGCAGTGGGCGGGGGCTACTCTTCGTTGCCGTGCGCAGGCTTCTCACTGCGGCGGCTTCTCTTGTTGAGGAGCACCGGCTCTTAGGAGCGAGGGCTTCAGTTGTTGCAACGGCTAGTTTTAAGTACACAGAGTCAGTACCTGGATTTCTCTCTCCTCATACTCATACACTAGCTATGTCCTGTGGCGAGTGGGAGATAAGTGTTCCGGAGAATCGTGGAACCTCACAGCCACAGTGGATTTCAGAGAACAATACATAACCCACCGTCTCCTACCCTCACTCTTCCTCAATTTTGCCAATGAAGAAAATGAAGCCCAAGAGATTAATGTGACTTGTCCAGGCCCCTCAGCTGATGAACGGCAGGACCTGGACTGAAACACACACCGAATTTACCCCTGTCATGTGCCAGACATAGTGCCAGTGCTTTACATTCTTGATATTTAATCTTCATTAACATCTCTATGTACTAAGTCAGTGATATTATCTCTTGCTTACAGATGAGGAAACTGATGCCCAGAGAGGTTAAGTACTCCCTCAAGGTCACACAGCTGGCTCAGGAGAGTCAGGATTTGAACCCAACCTGACTGCAGAGACCCCACATTCCTAATTACCACCCTGCACTTCCTCCTACCAGAACCTCGATTTGCAGTATTCCTGCTAAACCGTGACATTTTCCCTGCCCTCACGGAACTACGGTCCTTTTGGAGAGAAAAGCTGTCTTCAGTACAGCACAGATGAGAAAACCCAGCTGGGGGAAGGGTCGGCTTTGGGAGTAGCCTGTCAGTTCACCTCTTGGGATTAATTTTCTTCATTGGGAACATTGAGGAAGAGTGAGGGTGGGTGATATAATGTTCTCTGAAGTCCATTGGCTGGTAGGTCACTGGGTGGACTTCAGACCAGTGGCTGATGACTGTCAACTGGCAGAGGAGTTCAGACTTGGTCTTGAGGCACTGGGGTGCCAGTGTGAGGTTCTGGGCAGTGGGCCCTGAAGAAGGAAAACCGGAGAGGGCTTTATCTTCCAACTATGTTTCTCTGGAGACTGATCTCCCAAGAGGACACGCCTGGCTGCTTAGGTCCACAGAGTTTGTGCTCCCAGGAGTCCCTGACAGGGGGGACTCATTGCCATTGGTCGCTTTCGTGTTCCTCTTCAGATGAGGAAGGTTGAGTCATGGTTTGGACTTCTAGCAAGTTCTCACTCTCAACTGGAGTTCCCTCTTTGCGATGGTACCTCCACTTTCGCTCAACATCCCCTCCACTGCCCCTCCCCCCATTTTTCCCAACATTCCTACCCACCCCTACAGAGAGACCAAGGGACCCTGGATGGGGTTTCATCCTTGGTACTGGTGGATGTTCTTCTAAGTCGGTGCATTTTCTCCTGCTAACCTCTATTTTAGTATTTTGGGGAAATTAATAGAAATGTTCTCCTTTGTATCAGTATCAGAAGAATGTTTTCGCCTTCAGATGGCCCTCCTCTCTATTTGCATAATGGCGAGAAAACGCTACTGCCACCTAGTGGGAGTTCAGAGTGTGACCTTCAGAGCTCCTCCTCCTGACCCCAGCACATTATTTCTATTATTAAAATTTAAACTAAGGAGCAGTTCTGAGTACAGTGTTCTTCCCAGTGTATGGATTCAAGTGGATTTCAGGTCCCCTTCCCATTCTCTTAAAACTTACAGCTGCAAGTCTCAGAGGGGTTGTTTTGTGTATACCAGACAGAGCCTTTGAAATAGGTACGGGGAGCTTGATCTACTTTCCCGTGGCTTATCTTTACAGCAGTCCAATGAGGTAGGTACCTGTATCCCCACTTACAAACGAGGAAATCAAGGCTCAGAAAGGTTAAGTAACTTAACTGTGTAGTAGGCCTCCTAGGTAGTATGCGGATTATGGCTTGTTTTCCTCTAAAAGTGTACCATCCAGACATAGTGGCAAAGTGTTGTCAGGTCCTGGCCATCTTGTGGAGGGAGAGGCCCTTGTGCCCTGAGGTAGTCCAGCAGGGCTTCCTGGATGGAGGAGGTGGGTCTGGAGCTGCGATTTGGATGTCTGAATGGGAGGAAAACGTTTGGTGAATGAGGGCACAGAAGTAGCACAGGAATGGGGCTGTCTGTGAGTAAGAAATATTAGCCAGTCTAGAGCTGAGCCTCATGTCATGGATGGAGGTCCAGGATGCAGAGACCTTGAGAGCTAGGCGGGGGGCTCCAGGGAATCTCTGTGTCTACTCCCACACTGCCTTTGTAAATTGAGAAGTGGGACATGCTTGATGGAAGAAATTGAAATAATGCAGAAGTATGTAAAGTAAAAAGTGAATACCTCCCTCCAGTTCCATCCTCCCCCCAAAACAGGATTGATAAAAGTTTGCTGTATGTGCTTCCAGAAGATTTCCTATGTCTGTAAACTTATATAGATAAATATGCCCATTCATATATACATAAATTAATACATGCATTCATAGTATGAGTTATTTTAAATAGGATTATTGTAACTACAATTTTTAAATTTTATAAAAACTCTATATTATGGTCATCTTTTAGCTTTTTAAATAGTCCTTTACTATGGAAGATTTTAAACATATATAAAAATAGAACAGTATAATAAAGCCACTCTAACGGTCTCAATATTTGTGAGTGTATGGCCAATCTTGTTTTACCTCTACCTCTCTCCATAGGTTCCTCCCAACTGGATTATTTTAAAGAATGTTCCAGACATCAAACATTTCATCTGTAAATATGTCTGTATCTATCTCAAAAGACAAGAACACTTAAAAAATAACCAAAATGCCACTATCTCATTGAAGAAAGCATGAACTCCTTTATATCATCAAATATCTAGTCAGTGTTCAAATTTTTCCAGTTGTCTTATAAACTTCCCTTTAACCAGTTGATGTGCTTGAATCATGATTCAGATAAGGTCCATATATTGCATTTGGTTGATGCTTTAAGTCTCTTTTCATTCATAGATTTCTATTCTCTCCTTTTCCTTTTTTGCTTTTTGCCTGTATTTGTTGAAGAAATGAGTCATGTGCCCTGTAGTTTCCCACATTCTGAATTTTGCTGATTGTATCCCCGTTGTGTCTTTTAACATGTTCCTCTGTTCCTATATTTCTTATAATCAGGTGGTTAGTTAGAGGGGCTGGAGCAGGATCAGATTTGATTTCTTGGCAAAAAAGTTGGAGCTCCTTAGGTAGGGGAATGAGGTGACCAGGAGCAAGCGTGGTAGCTTTAGGAAAGAAGGGGACCCTTCATGGGCCTCCCAAAGTCAACCCCTTGATTTGCTCTTCTGAGGTGCAGGTAGGAGACAAAGGGCGGGGGTGCCCCCAAACCTCTGTAGGGTTGGCTTCTGGGATGCTCATTTGCTGGGGGGGGCATGGTGTGCATCTCATCAGTGCCTTCCGGGGGGCATCTGGGGCCATCAGATCCCATCATCTGACCAGCAACTGGCTCTCATGACAAGTGGAAGCCTATGGCTTCCCCCTCCTGTGGTTCTGCCCCGGCTTTCTTCCCTTCTTCCCATAAGTAGTAGATCAACACTTAAAACACACACACACACACACACACACACACACACCACCATAAAAATGCTTTTCTTTCCTCTTCTCAACCCATTCATCCAGTTGACACTGCTGACCCACTGAGGACAGCTTAACTGTCTCAGCTCAGAGTTAGGAAAAATCTGGACAGTGTTTACAGACACTGCCCGTGCTCTTGAAATGCTTTACACATTGTATCACAAACTCCTGCAGAAGAATCACTTAATTTAGAAATTAAATGACAGTCTCTAAACCCTCCTTCCCACCTCCTCCCCAGAAGCCTGTCTTCAGCCACATTTTTCTTCAGTGATCATTCCGAGCTTCCCGATACCTTTGATTAGCTTCCCTCCCCCCACCATGGAAATAAACTGCATTTCTTTTTTTTTTTTTTTTTTTTTTTTTTTTTTTGTGGTATGCGGGCCTACATTTCTTAAAGGCAGTTTGTTTGCTAGTATCATGTCAGCTTCCACGCTGACATGATATTAAAGCAAATAAACTTGATAACTTAATCTGCATTTCTTAAAGGCAGTTTGTTTGTCAGCTTCCACGCTGACATGATATTAAAGCAAATAAACTTGATAACTTAATTTTCTATGTAGTCTTATCTCAGTAAAATGTATGCTTTTCTTTAGGCCTTCTGAAATAGTAAAGATAGTTTCTCATCATCACTTTCCGGAGCTCCTAGGAGTTGGGGGTACCAGAGGATGGGGTTACTTTTCTTAGAAACTGGATTCATCAACTTCCTTGCTGGCAGGGACCACAGGTAATAACCTGGTCCGGGATTCTGCCTGATCCATCCCCTCCCCTCTGCCCCTTCACTTAAAACCAAATATTATCTGAATCGTAGATGGATTATATCATCTCTCCGAATCAATAGGTAATAAGTAGAGGTGAGGTTTGGGCCTAGTCTTTGGTTATGTCTGTTTGAGCTTTATTAAAATCCTTATATTTTTTATGATTTACCTACAAGGTAAAGTCTATAATAAAGGACATCCTTCATATATGCAGTTTGTGAATTGGGGATTATTCCTTCTAAAATATGCCATATAAACTCTTTTGAGCTGAGTTAAGGGAGGGATGCTTTCTTGACTAAGTTACCAGTGCTTCACCAGGGCTCTTCTTATTGTCCTTTTGTTCACATCCTTCTTCTGACTCTGGCCTAGCAAGCCCACTTCCTAGGAATCCATGCTGATTTGGGGGACTGTATGTACATCCTTGCATGGAGGCAGTGTGGTTTAATGAAACAAACCCAAGACAGACTTAGGTTCACATCCTACTTGGTAGCAATGTGGTGTTTGAGCAAGTCACTTAGGTTATGATCCTCAGTTTCTTTCTCTCTAAAATGGGCTGACAACCCCAGTCCCAGGCCTGGCATGGCCATTCCAGACTGTACATCTCCAGCCCTTGGCAAATACCACATGCTTAATAAATGGTCACCATTGTAACCGTGGAGAGGCAGAGTTGAATCCAGCCTTCAGGGAAGCAGGGAGGAGAGAGATCTAAGATAGAAGGCCAGTGTTTACAGGATAATGTATGCTTTTGTCTGACCCTGAGATTTGGAAAACATGGTTGTTTTTTATGAGCTACCCACTTTTCTTCCTCACAAGCTAAAAACTGTATTGAGATAATCAGCTCTCTGTCATAAAGGCTCTTGAGTTATTTTGTTTGTTTGTTTGACTGATTTTATATACACATATACATGTATACACACACACACACACACACACACACACACACACACACACACACACACACAGCACAAGTGG
>NW_021145617.1:33714-35191 GCF_002837175.3 Physeter macrocephalus
GTATACACACACACACATATACACACACACACACACACACACACACACACACACAGAGCAAGTGGGGAAACTCAGCAGACCTCCACCTGCAAGTTGGCCTGTGATTTCTGGCAAGTTGTTAGTATGGTTTCCTCATGTCTGAATCCAGAAAGCAAACTGGGTCGGAAACAGTTCATAAGAAACATGCCCTCAATTGACCTACTCAGGTACTTCCTCTTTATTATTTAATTACTTTTCGTCCCAGAGAATTTTGCTCTTACAGTTTCAGGATAATCAATTTATTTTCATGCGCCTGCCCCATCCAAATTGGATTACAAATATAAATAGCCATGTGCTAGCCCCGGCGGCCAGGCCAGCCTGTGCTCCCAGCCTGGTGCTTGGCAGCCTGGGTCCTTGGGCAGCCTGGGCTGTTTGTTTATTTTCAATTGAAGCTCTAAGTGCTGGAATGACTCCCCCCTCCTTCATACACAGCCATGTCAACACCGCCTTTGTTCTATGGTTGCGAAGGACAAATACTTGGGGTTTTTATTCGTTGTGGTAAGAATGCCAGTTCCCTTGGCATCATCCTGCTGGTTGCTGTCCTGTGGTTAGCCTTTTTATTTAAAACATTTTCTAAATCATTCTATGCATTTGTGCACACATACAGCCCCACCCACCCAAGGCTGTACCCTGAAGTTTACCTTACTGTTGGTTTTCCTTCCAGGAACAGAAAAACACCATGGTGTAATGTTATAAGGAAAACAGGACAAGGTCCCAGGTCAGGAACTGTGGTTTCCTTTGCTGGGGTTCAGCTTTGCCCTCATTGGGAATCTACTTCTATCTGCATTTTTTCACTTCGTGCCACCTTTGGTTGTATGCAAGTAGTTTTCTTATTGTTTAATCCCACTCCAGGGACAGAGGTAGAATTAACTAGAACTCAAGTTAGGCTCTGCATGCCAGCCGGGAACACCATTTTCCTTGGTCTTCTAGGTGTGAGGGTGTTCAGTATCCCAACTTGTTCTCTGTTCACAGGTGGTATGTCTCTTGGCGTGGTCCAGAACCACTGGCATTAGAATCTTCCGGGAGCTGGGGAAGGTACAAACTCTTGAGCCCTATTCCAGACTTGTTAAATCTGAAATTTCTAAGAGTGGGCCCCAGGAATCCGTGATAGGAAATTCACAGAAACAGTGTTGGTCTGTATGTAAGATGCCATCATTGAAAATACCGGGGCTGCCACCATTTCTTCCTTTCTTTCTCTTTAGGGCTGACTTTGAACCTGTAGGTAGTCACTCATACATTCATCCCTGTGTACTCCTCTATCTCCAGTATCTTTTCATTTATTTATTTATTTATTTATTTATTTATTTATTTTTTGTGGTATGCGGGCCTCTCCCTGTCGTGGCCTCTCCCGTTGCGGAGCGCAGGCTCCGGACGCGCAGGCTCAGCGGCCATGGCTCACGGGCCCAGCCGCTCCGCGGCATGTGGGATCTTCCCGGAC
>NW_021145617.1:35289-60898 GCF_002837175.3 Physeter macrocephalus
TGGGATCTTCCCGGACCGGGGCGCGAACCCGGTTCCCCTGCATCGGCAGGCGGACTCTCAACCACTGCGCCACCAGGGAAGCCCTCTTTTCATTTATGCCAAGGTAATTCTGTGCTTGCCCTCAAGGAGCTCAGGGTCTAGTTGAAGAGATAAGGTGTGTTCGTATTATAAGTAAAAACAGAAGGCAAGGAAGGCTAAGTGCAAATGGGTAGTGTAAACTTGATTTTAAAGGAGAGGAGAGGTGCTGGCGTTGGGCGGGACCCTGAGGAGGGACAGCGCAGGGCAGGAGGTAGGTGGGAAAGCAGTCTCTCAGAGGGAGCCGCGTGAGCAGTGGTCCACTTTGGGGACGAGGGGCACGTGTGGGTGGGGCGGGGCGCAGAACCTGACCAGAGAAGGAGGAAGAATGGGGCTGGTTGTGAAGGAATGCAAGTCCAGGAGAAGACCTTTTATGGGGAGCTTAAAAGATAATCAGATTAATTGGGATTTAGGGGAGAAGATTTGGCAAATCAACGCTATAATCAGCATCATGTTGGGATTTGCCAAGTCAGAATCCAATTTCCTAAATTGGCATCATCCCCTTTCGTAAGTTCAGGGTGCCCCGAATTGTAGGTCTCATTGCCATTGGAGTCTCTGAAGAAGACTGTAAGTAAAGTTATGGACAGGGTGTTCCATAACTGAAAAAATTATTTTTATCATGAAAAATTTCAAGCACGTACAAAAGTGTGACATTATCATAACTTTTATTTAACAATGAAAAAACCGTCACCGTGAGCCAATAACATGAAGTTCAAGAACAGAAAAAACTAGTCTATGAAGATAGAAATGAAAATGGTGGTGGCCTCTGGTCGTCAGGAGAGGTTGCAGGGGAAGGGGCATGAGGGACCTTTCTAGGATAATGATAATGTTTTTTGTCTTAATTGGGGCATCGGTGACACAGGTGTATCCATTTGTGAAACTCAGCGAACTGTGTACACTGAAGAGCTGGGCATTGCACAACATATCATTCTACCTCCCAAGAATATTTTTTTTTCTTTTCTCCCAGTTTCCTTTCAGTCCTTCTGATCATATCAAGGAGAAACTCTCGGGTTGGGGTCAGAGTATCAGTAATATGTCTCTAATATTTATCTCCCTTTTTTTTTGTTTGTTTGTTTGTTTGTTTTTTGCGGTACGCGGGCCTCTCAACCACCGCGCCACCAGGAAAGCCCTATCTCCCTTTTAAAACAAGAGTAGAAAGCCTCAGAAGAATATTGTTTTTATTAAAAAATAACTGCTTATGATCACTGATACTAACTTTCCTAAGTAGTAGTATAATGTTTGTTCTTCAAAAATAAAATTATTTAAGAAGAGAGCTAAGTGGCGAGGATATAGAGTGCAAACTGTAGGTGGGAGGTGACTGGTAGACATTTGAGGACCGTCGGTGGAATGGGGAGACACCCTGTAGGGCAGATGAGAAGGGTCTTACTGGAAAGTGCTCTGTTCTTACAGCGTCACTCAGACGTTACTCGCTGAGTTTGGTTTTGCTTTCTGAACTCCTGGTGACAATTCTCTGCAGAACCAGCAGCATGGAGAGGTGGCCGTCAGGGTTAGCCCCCTGTGAGGCCTAGAGGAAACAGCAGATGTCAGTGGTTCAGCCGGAAGCAAAACTCTGACCTCCAGCTCAGGGGCAGCGCCTGGTCGCTGGGAGGCTTGGCTGCTCTGTCTACTGGAATGAGACAGAGAGGAACCTGCCCTGAACCCTCTCCCTGCTCGCCTGGTACTGTGTCCGGTGCCTTCTAGGGCTCTGCTGCAGAAACAGCAACAGGTTATGGCCAGGCTGCCTTGACGCTGCCCAAGGGCTGAGAGTCTCACAGCCCTGCTGGCTCATCGTGGGGCCAAATAGATATACCTTCTCTCCAGGGAGCCGAGGCCTTGCAGTGACACCCGCTGGGATCTTTGTTTGAAATAAATAATGTACGGGGAACATGGGTTGCGGTCCTCCAGTGAGTTATTTACGCCCAGTGCTGCCCCTGTCCTCTGGTTTCCAGGGAGCCCGGGCTCTCCTGGACAGCTGCCCAATGTCTCTGCGAATATGGTAGAATTCATCCCGCATCTCTGGAGGCGGGAGGGGGTTACAGTGAAGAGACAGTGCAAGTGACAGATGCTATTTAACCACCTTCCATGGGGTTCCTAGAAAACTGTGACATCGGCGAAGTTTGTGTCCCTGCCCCGTCTTCCGTCTCTGTACACCGTCAACACACCCCACTCTGTCTTTTTCTGGCTGCTCCTCGTCGTATCTCCTTTCAGCCATTTTATCTTTAGATTCCATCTGCATACAATTTACTTCACTGCAATAAGTCCAGGTAGACTTGAAGGTGTTGCTCCCAGGGATGGGATAGGCCTCCGGGGCACAAACGGTGATCTTGGGTGCTGGAGGTTCGGTGGGAAGGCAGAGTATTTTGTGTGAGAAGTCGGAGGTGGTGAGCAAGGCGGCAAGGTCTAAGATCATTATCAATAGCAGCGAACCTTCCTGGGGGGGTTACCACGCGCCAGGTGGGCTCTAAGCGTTTTCTGCGCCCTCTAGGCCACCGAATCCTCCAACACCCCAGCAAGGAAGCCAATGTCACTACCCCAGCTTTACAGATCTGGAAACCGAGGGCTCAGACAGCTTAAGTCGCTTGCACGAAACGGCATGGTAATAGTAGAGCAGGATTCAAACCCAGGCAGTCTGGTTCCTGAGCCTTACAGGTAACCGTGAAGCCAATGTTTCTCAAACTCATCCAATTATAGGAATCACTTGAGGCTTTGGTTCACGTGATGGAACCCAGGTGGTTCCATCAGAAACTAGGATCGCATGGGTTTAGAACCCTACACATCCGTTAGAGGCCCTTAGTGAATTACCTGCTGGTGGGTTTAGGAAATTCTGCAACAGGCCATTTGAAAGTGAGGTGCTGTCTCCTCAGCTGGGAGGAGTCAGGTGGTTGTAGGCTTTGCTGGGAGCAGAGCTGCTGGCAGCTGGCTTCCTGACGTCAGTGTTAGCTGGAACAGAGCCTGGACTTAGGAGCTTGGTCAAAATGAAGTTCCAGGTACAAGAGCTCAATTGGCAGACATAGATGGGTTTGGGGATGGATCTGGGGAACAAATAGGGAGCCTAACAAGATAAAATGTAAGGAGGGGGTTCTCACCTGTACCAGAATAGCAGCTGCTGGGGGGCTCCACACTAGCCATTAACACTGGGCAATATTGGCTGTAGAGCCGGACTTAGCCTGTAGCGGGGGGTCTGGGGTGGGGGACCTGGTAGGTCCTTGCCAAATGGTTTCCTAATGGTGTTTCATGGAATTTTGATGGGAGGGAGGAGTAACAAGAAAGACTTCAGCTACTAAGAGCCCTTCGACCAGGGGTGTCCCATTTTATCTTTGTAATATATTTGGGTTCCATATAAGATTTCATCTGCAGAGGGGAAAATGTGAAAACAAGGGCCTTACAATATAAACAGTGGTCAGGATTCAGGTATTATCCCAGGGCTTTGCATTTAAAAGAATTGTCTAGATAGTGGTTAGTGTGGCCTCCAGGGAGAACGTTCTTAGCAAGGAACTGCAGGCCTGGAGACCCTATGCGTTGGAGATCCATTTAATGGGAGGCCCAGCTAGAGCAATCAGGTCCTACCAGCCAAGAAGGATGCCCTGGGACTTAGCTGTGCCTGATCTTAGGTTGTCAGTGAGAGCTCAGAGGACTGTGTCTGTGCCCCGGGTACCTAGAAACCGTGAGGGTCAGGAGCATTACCATTACCATTTCCCCCTCTCCGGCCTCACTTTCTCCTGAATCTGATAGGGAGGCAGATTTCTTCTTGGTCAAGCTGAAGCTTTTCCTGCTAAAATATCTCCTACAGAAGTCTGTGGCTACCTGGGAGCCTCAGGAAATGAGTCATTCTGGGTGGCAGCAATTTCCAAAGAGCTCAAGATTCATCCCTTTCATCGCACTTGCTGTTTATTATTACTATTTTTGAGAGAAATCATCATATATATTTCAGCTTCCATAACCACTTTATCATGAGCATAATTTAACTTGCACTGAGTGACTCTGGACTATTCTTAGGATTATCAGTGATGTGGCACCTTGATGTCCACAGTGTCCTTTCATTAAAGAACCCTGACTTTCATGCTTTTTTTTTGTGCTGTGTCTACTGATTTGTTTTTCTGTCTCTTCCCTATTAGCGCTCCCTCCTCACCGCAGTCAGGGGACCTGCTTCTAATAGTGTCTCTCCTCTTTTCTACCTGCCCCCTCTATCACTTTTAATTTGCGTGATTCTAATCCGCTGTTGGTTTAGAAACCAGATAAATGATTTGTTTCAATGGTGTATGAAATGAAATGAACAAGCTCCCCGTGAGGGCCCGAGGGACACTCAGCCTGAAAGATGTACGTGGGCATCATGACATCAAATTCAGTTGTTCACTCAGATGCCTTTATTACTTGCTTCCTATTTAAGGTAGGCAAAGTAGTGCTGTTCTTTGGATTTTTAGATCTGAATAAAAGGTCTGAAGATAAATTTCCTGAGTTCTTCTCCACCTTCATGTGTTTGAGGATAAGTGAATCAGAGAAGTGCAGGGACTTAGACCAGTGGTCCTCAACCCTGGCTGAATTCTCAAATAATTTTCAAATATCAGGGCTCAGCCCCATCCCAGACTTATTAAGTCAGGATCATTGGAGGGGATGAGTCCCAAACATTGATCTTTTAAAAAATATTCTGCAGATTCTAATATGCAACCCAGATGGAGAACCACTGATTTAAATCCCTGCAAAAGCATCACACCAAAGACCTGTGTTCCTTTAAGACAGGGCTGCACAGGAGAACCACGTGGAGGAGGTAGGAAGAGTTTGATGGCGCCTCTGCTGCCAGCTGCTTCTAATGAGCAGTTGGGGTTGAGAACCACACTGCTTTAAGATATTTTGCCTGCAATATTGCTCTTTATAAGTCTGTGTTTTCTGAAGGGCTCGGATATCTTTTTTTTTTAATGTATCAGTGTCTTTCTGGAGACAATGACAACCTTTGTCTTTAGATTAGCTTTACAAATCGAACACCCAAACGGTAGCATTTGCTCATGTTGGAGTGATAGGAAGGAAAGGAGAACTTTGATCAAACACCTGGGATGCCACAGATTTGTCTCTGATCTTGAGAGTGGAAATCCCAAGCGCAGCCATGAATTACAGATCTGGCAGGGCTCCCAAATCATTTGTGGAAGGATCAGCTTTTGTGATGGCCGCCTGGACAGCCGGCTGTGTGTAACGAGCTCTTCCGTGTTTTCTCACCTGCACGTTTGTATTTGCAAAAATACACATATCCATAAATGACAGCATCATCCTTCAGCTTTCAGATCAAATGTGCAGTTGAATGAGGGATGCCAAAGAGATAAATCAGTGCAACAAAATTCTCCAGTGTTGCATGAGAGCAGTGACTTAAACCGAGCTCCGGGGGAAGAATCATGAGAATCTGTGTCGAGGAGGCCAGAATGTGAGAAAACTTGCAGGATGCGCTGAGAAAAAAACACACACGTGTGTATTCCAATCTCACTGTTTTTGATTCTCAAATTCACTGTTAGGGCTTGTGATATATTTAGCCTTGTTATCAGAGCATAGAGCAGGTTTTCAAGGCTTGTAGGATGTATCTATTAAAATAACCTATGTGACTGAGCAGCTTCTCACTATAACATTGTTGTTCCACTGAAACACAATGAGAGGAAATGGGGCTCCAGGAAATGGCCGTTATATCAGGGGATCCAAAGCAGCACAGGGCCACTCCAGTATTTACACACATTCTGGCCATTGTGCTTGCAACCTTGGGTAACCCTCTACTTTTTTCTGCTCCTTTTTAATCTTCTGCAGACTTGGAAGGCTATCACTCTTAAGGAGGGATGTACTAAGCTCTGGGCATTGGGAAAATTGATTTGTGAACACACTTTGTATCTCTTTCTCTGCCTTCCTTGGAAGAGTTCAAGGTTGTTGATTTTCTAACCAAGCAGCTGACAGTATAACTTTGAGGTCCTGATGGTGTGGTCATGGTGGTGGTTGGGGGATGGGGGTGGAGGATGGGAAACAGCCCCAGGAGACCTGTGGCCTATACTCGATTCTAGACCTCTATAAAAGCATCTTGGCCTTCTGAGGAGGCCAGGTCCACCTCCCTCCCCTTTTGTCGTCTACAGCCAGCTCACTTTGGTGACCAGGGGAGGTTTAGAAATTGCCTTGTGGAGGTGCCCATGACCTATATGGGCTTGGCGGGGATAGGTCATGGTGGCCTACGCTCTCCTGGCCCCCAGCCCCCATTCCCACCTGATCAGCTCCTCTGTCCATTTTAGAGATTGGACTTTCTGATAAAGAGGATCCTGCTACTAAAAGACTGAAATCCACTACTTGGAATAACTCACCCTAGAGATGGAAAAGACCCCAGGAGCTGTAAGTCTGGCTCTGAGGCTTCCAATGGGGGAAAGGCCACAGCCGAGCAGGTGGAGGAACCGGTCCAGAGCCCTTTGCCCAGCAGAGCCCATATAGCAGCCCCTCAGCCCAGTCCTGTACCCAAGAGGTCTTGCTTCCTTCTTTCAGGCACCCCTTTGTGCCAATTGGATCCACATACACTGTACTTTCTTTTTTTAAACTTTTTATTTTATATTGGAGTATAGCCGATTAACAATGCTGTGATAGTTTTAGGTGCACGGCAAAGTGACTCAGCCATACATATACATGTATCCATTCTCCCCCAGACTCCCCTCCCATCCAGGCTGCCACATAGCATTGAGCAGAGTTCCCTGTGCTATACGGTAGGTCCTTGTTGGTTAGCCTTTTTAAATATAGTAGTGACACATACACTGTACTTTTATAATGCCCTAATTTGTTTCCATATCCTTTCTTTCTTTAATTTCTTTCTTGAAGAATGGAGTCAGTTAAGTAACCAAGTAGAAACCCAGTAAATACCTGCTGAATTGAATCCTGATAGCTAATTTGACACCCCCCCCCCCATCTTATGGGTAGCTTCACAAAGCAGTTGTACTTTCCTTAAAGACAGCCTGGTCTTGATGGGGGGTTACTGTGCCCAGATCTGCCCTTGCTGATATTAAAGCAGTACTGAAGCTCAGATACTCACGGCCAGCTCCAACTCCAGCAGAGCATCATGGTTGATAGCATAGACTCTGCCACCGGCTGTGTGGATGGGAATCCTGGCTCTAGTACAAGCCCACTGCGGGACCTCTCTGGATCTCGGTTTTCTCATCCATAAAATGAGGATAATGGTGCCTACCTTGTAGGGTGTTGTAAATGACCATGTGGGGTTCAGTTGACACATAGTAAGGTCTCAATAAATCTTAAAGGTTATTGTCACTAGCACTTCCCATCACTATCCTAAACACGAAGCTATAGAAATAGCCCCTCCCGCCTCTTCACCTCTATTCAGCTTATTCCTCCAGCTCTAAGACACCAGAGAGTGTGGTGGCTGAGTGTGGCTTGTGGCGCCAGACTGCCCAAGTTCATGTCCACTTCTACCACTCACTGACTGTGTGACCTGGGGCAATTTACTTCACCTCTCTGTGCCTAGGGTCTCTCACTTCTAAAATGGGGTTATCCTCCAAGAATCCTATATTTGTTTTTAGGATTGAATGAGATAATGCTTATTAATGTATCCATCCATCTATCATAAGAACTGATAAATGGTAGGTGGTATAATCCATTTATTTACCTTCCCTTTTTCCAGAATAGATTTAAAAGAGGGCACAGAAGAGGCACTCAATAAACAAAATGTACCGGAAAACTCTTTTGACTGTGAGAGAGCTGTGAAGGATCCTTCCTATTTGTTGCATTTGGGTAAATGGTGAAGATGTAGCGCTTTGAATCCCACTGGTTCTTGGTCTGTTTCTCGGGCTTCTGCTCTTCTTTCTCGCTTGTTCTCTTTCTTCTGCTGCTAGCCTGTGTTCTGTGTTTGGTTAGTTCTGGGGAAGGGAAGCAAGCTGAGAGAGGAGGAAGGAAGAAGAAATTGTATCTAGACTTCCCAAGCCTTGCTCATTGGAAACCCTGAGAACGCTCAGGTGTTCTGTCTCTTGTTTCTCTGCCACAGAATTCCTGAGCAATAGCTTCGGGCTGTATTCCTCCAGCAGTGTGAGGTTTGTGTCAAAAAGCAACTTCTAAACGGCCTCCTCGGCTTCCTGATTTTCTCTCTAATGCTCTCGCTTTTACTTCTGAATAAGCATATGTTGGGTAGCTACACAGTGCCAGGTGTGGGGCTCTATTTCCACAGCCCTGATCAACGCCAACCTCTGTGCTTTGGTTGAGGCCATCCGGAACCATCAATAAAAGGAACAGTTGTTTAAATTTCCCCACAGATAGAGTCGGCCTTCGGTATCCGCAGGTTCGGTGTCTGCGAGTTCCGCATCGCAGATTCGACCAACCGTCGATGAAAACATAGCACAAGATCTGTGGTTGGTCGAATCTGCGGATGCGGAACCCGTGGATGTGCAACCTGAGGATACAGAGGGCCGATTATGGGGTTTGAGCATGCGTGGATTTTGATAGCTACTGGGCGAGGCGGGGGTTGGGTTCTGGAACCAATTCCCTGGCGGATACCGAGGGACTCCTGTAGGTTTAGGTCCAGGATCTGGGCTCAGCCAGAACCTGTGCAGGTGCCTGTGATGGATGAGGACAGGGTCTCACACCAGCATGTGAACGGTCTTGCTAAACAGCCAGGTAAAAAGGGCGCTGAGTCATGACTGTGCAAACTGTTGGTTTTTTGCTTGCTTCAGATTGGTTGTGGTTATTGGTGCATAACAGAAGCTAATAGATTTAGATAAAACTCAGAGTAATCCCACAGCCCAGTGCCTGAATCCCAAAGAACATAAGATTCTGATGGTCACTGAAACCTTGCCTCATTATCGAGGGGCAGCAGCTCTGGGACTCTGGCTGGAGACTCGGGGGCCGCAGATGTTTCAGCCTGTTGCAAATGGAATTGTTGAGCAGTCAGACGCAGAACGCTTCCTCGGGAGGGTGGCGTCACTGATTTATGAATTATGGCCCTTTTAAACTCTCGGCTTGCTTTCTCAGATGTCAACGTTTTAAAAAGTGATTTCTCATGTGGATCCTTTTCACAAACACACAGGGCCCAAGATTAGCGCTTATGCCAGAATAAATGGAGTGGAGCTCTCTGGGCTGATGTTTCCTTTGAATAATGAATTATTCAGGGAGACGTTTTTGTTTTTGAAAATGGCAAATGCATTGCCAGGCCAGACAGGAAAGGGCTCCACTCAGGGTTGTGTCTCTTCTTATCTTTTAGGGAAGGGTTAATCAGCCTGAATGAAACTAGAAGCTCATCTTCCCAGCTCCTGCCTTATTCTAGCACAGTCCCCGGTGCAAAACTTTTCTGTGGTTCAAAGTGCCTGGGGAAGAAACTCGGTGTTGCTCTTGCTAGAAATCTTAGGAAGAGCGTGACGAGCACCCAACAATGCCATCCCTGGGGGGAAGAAGTGTGACTGGTCTCTGATCGTTCACAGCTTTGTTCTTTTCCTTCTGAGGGTCTCTGACTTCCTGTCTTCCTTACATGGTGCCAGTTTTGGGTGGTTGAAGTGCCATCGTTCTCCATTTCTAATCATTTGCAATAGTAATCATAACTAGAGCCATCGTGTACTGGTCACCTGCTATGTGCTTGGTCAGTGTGCTGGGTGGTACGGTGTCAATCAATTCTCATGGAACCATATGGCGGAGGGGCTGTTAATGCCCCATTTCTTTTTTAGCAGAACCTCGAAGAAGTAGAAATTTCAAGATCACAGAGGCAATGAGAGCAGGACAATTCAGATCCAGTTTTTGTTGTTGGTTTGTTGTTGCTTTCCAAACTCTTTTCTTTATTCTCTGTGCCACCCACCCTTCCCTCGCTGCTGCCAGGTCGAGGGGCCAATTTCCACCTTCCTCAGGAGGTGAGGCCAGCCCCTCTTCCTCTCCTCCAGGTCCCACCCCACTGGGGTTTCCAGAGACTGCAGCACCCATGCTCGTGAGCCAGCCAGGCTCCCGGGCTCAGAGTTCCCTGTCCTGCTCCGGCAGGTGTGTCTGCCGCAGGGACCTGAGGTTGCACCTGGAGCTTCTACTCTTGAGACATCGTGTGGCACAGGTGCTTTCCGACCTCGGGCTTCTTAACTCCTGCCTTCCACGTCTTCCCCTTCTGGACACCCATGCTCTCCCTTGCACCTTGAATGGTTGAACATTTTCAATTTACTCAGCCTGTGATCTGCTGCCTGGCTGCACCAGATTCCCTGCCTGGCCCGAGGATCATAGTCAGCTACTTCAAAACCATACACCCTGGCTCCCTGGGCTCTGATTCCCTCCCTAGGGCCTTTCTGGCAATCGGCCGCTATGCTCTGAGCCCTTTCTCACTTCATTGTCTGCCAACCCCACCCAGGGGAGTAGGAGCCGTGCAGAGCTGGGCAGTGCCATTGGACTCCATGCATTTGTCCACTGCAGATTAATGCCTTTTTTTTTTTTCAGGATCTCTACTGAGGCGTGGCATTGCTCTAAAATTTTTTCTTATTACAAACAATTTCAGGCATTCAGGAAAGTTGAAAAGAATAGAAAAGGAAACACAGCTCATTTTCTCTAAGGAATTCTCCCATCCTCATCTCCCTTCACTCTAGCCTTACCTGCATTTCTTTGAATGCTGTAATGCTTCGTACCGCTGTGCCTTGCCCATGCTATTCCTTCAGTGTGGAATGCCCTCCCCTGTTCTACTTGCCTAACTCCAGCTAGTTCCCTGACATCTTCTCCAGGATCCCCACCCCAACCCCTGCCTCAGGTTAGTTGTCCCTCTTCTATGTTCACAAAATGTCCAGGTGGAGTTAGTGTAATGTGCTTGGTAACACAGACCAAGGAGCCAGGCTGCCTGGATTCAAATCCTAGCTTGCTTACTAGCTGGAACCTTGGGCAATTACTTAATTCGGTATGCTTCAGTGTCCTTGTGTGTAAACAAGGTGATAATAATAATTTCTATTTCTTAGAGATGTAATGAGCATTAAATGTTACTATATGTTATGCACTGAGAGCAATGCCTGGTACATAGTAAGTGCCACATACGTAAGGGTTGGCTATTACTGATTTCTTATGGTACCGTTTAGTATTTACCAAACTGAAATTATCAATAACCTTGAACCTGAAAAGAGGCACTGCCTTAACTTGGGCAGTCTAATGCCGGGCAAGTCAACTTAACCTTTCTCACCTTAGCTTTTCCATCTGCTAAACGGGGTCACTATAATATCTACTTCACTGGGTAGCTGGGGAGATGAAATGAGTAAATAGAGGTAAAGTGTTGAGAACACTGCCTGGTGTGTCGTGATCAATAGGGTGAGCCATCGTTATTAGTTATCGGGCATTTCGCTCAGGCTCAGGTCGAGAATTGTAGAGCTGGAAAGGTCATGAGGTTTGTTTTTTTTAAAACTTTACAAATAAAGATAACAAAGTAGCTTAAAAAAATCACTCAAGGTCACATAGCTCTATTTGCTGTTTATTTGAGATATTACAATTCAGGAGAGTATGTGCCTAGGAGGGTCCAAGGTGTTTCAGAGAATGCAGACTTGAAAGGAGGGGAGAGAGGAGGGAGTGGAGTGTGTGACATTTTCACACTGCCTATTACCTCCTCTGTGTAACAGGTCCAGCGGGTATTCTTAGCCTTATTGTCCGCGTGGAGAAGCTGCCCCCAAACCCACTCTAGCCGACGTCACACAGCTGGCCACTTGCGGAGCTCAAGATCTTGTCACCTTACTCCTTTGGCCACATTGCTCAGTCTTCTTTGAGCCAAACCCAGACCAAAGACAGCTGGCTGGTTGGGTTGGATCCCCACGTCCTTACTGGAGTGATTCAGCTCTCCATGACTGGCGGGACAGCGCATCCCAATGTGCCCTGGACAGTCCCGGTTTATACCTGTGGACCGAGTAAAATGGTGCATAGCAGACCTATTGAGTCTCACAAGTGTCCTTTCCAGAGCTTGGGGGCCACCTCTTATGCCGTATTTTGTAATCTTCTGGGAACAGGGCTGAAATCACTGTTCCCCTCAATTTATTCCCTGTGCAAACCAGTTGAGCCCACTAATGCTGTGGAAGGTGGCGGAGCCCCTCAGAGAGACTGAGCATTTGAACAGGCCCTGCACCCGGTCCTTTTGGAGGGTCTCACCTGCTAGGGCAGAGGACTATTGGAATGGACAGCTGAGACTCCATACACTCAGGAAGGGCTGCCTTGTACTTCATCATTTTGTTTTGTTCCAAGTCTCATCTTTTTGAACTGGGACTGCCTTGGCACCTTTGGTGTTATGCTTTTAGGGTAAATGCTGCCGTTCTTTATCTCGGTAAAGGCCGAGGGGGTCTAGGCCTCTTCACGGGGCTCTGGTATTCAGCTGGATTTTAGTTAGAAAGAGAATGCAAATTGCCAGTACAGCAAATTGCCGGGGCTTACTGAGCCCCTGGATTTGCCAAAAAACAGGGATGTAGCCTTGTTCCCATTTCCTCATCTTATATTCCTGTGAAGAATTCTCGTGGATGCGTAATCTCACAAACCTGGGAACCAGCTCCTTGGTATCCTTGGAGAGGCCAAGCTTAATGAGGTTTCCAGGGCCACCTCTTTAAGTACTTTGTCCCAGCTGGATCTCAAGGAGCAACAGAGTCATTTGTGCAAATGAAGTGCACGGCTGAAACTATTGTTGCTTTGGATTAGGCTAAATGAGATTGTAAAAGGCAGATGGGAAACATGAGTAAAGAATTAAAGAATATGAAAGGGAAATTTACATTATGGAACATATAATACGAGCTAGGTTTTACCATGTCCCTTTTATAGATGTGGAAACTGAGGCTCCCAGAAGTTAAGTCATCAAGCTAGTAAGTACAGAGCAGTGATTTGAACTTGAAAGTCCACGCTCTTACCACTGAGACACACTGCTTCCTGCTTAGGCTCATATACGTGCTGCCCCCAACATTCATGGGATGTGGTGTAGGTGCTAACTGAATACCATGTAATTGAATATTGAAACAAATTAACTGTTAAATATGTGCTAGCTTCCTAGCTTGACAAATATATCTTCAGAATAACAAAATTTTAAAATGTGTAAAGCCAGCTCCATTTTTCTTTCTCAAGATTGCTTTGGCTATTCGGGGTCTTTTGTGTTTCCATACAAATTGTAAAATTTTTTGTTCTAATTCTGTGAAGAATGTCATTGGTAGTTTGATAGGGATTGCAATGAATCTGTGGATTGCTTGGGGTAGTAGAGTCATTTTCACAATATTGATTCTTCCAATCCAAGAACATGGTATATTTCTCCATCTGTTTATGTCATCTTTGATTTCTTTCATCAGTGTTTTATAGTTTTCTGAGTACAAGTCTTTTGCCTCCTTAGGTAGGTTTATTCCTAGGTGTTTTAGTCTTTTTGTTGCGATGGTAAATGGGAGTGTTTCCTTAATTTCTCTTTCTGATTTTTCGTTAAAGACGTAGACATAGGGAATGGACTTGAGGACACAGGGTGGGGAGTGGGAAGCTGGGGCGAAGTGAGAGTGGCATGGACATATATACACTACCAATTGTAAAATAGATAGCTAGTGGGAAGCAGCCGCATAGCACAGGGAGATCAGCTCGGTGCTTTGTGACCACCTAGAGGGGTGGGATAGGGAGGGTGGGGAGGATGGGAGACGCAAGAGGGAGGAGATATGGGGATATATGTATGCATATAGCTGATTCCCTTTGTTGTACAACAGAAACTAACACAGTATTGTGAAGCAATTATACTCCAATAAAGATCTATTTAAAAAATGTGTAAAGCCAGAGTTTTATATGATTGAAAGTTATTAGCAAAATGTTAAGTTCAACTTGCACATTTGATGGCAATATTTGTCTCCCTAATTTTCATTGTTTTGATCAGTAGTTAAGTCTTGAATCTTTACTAAATCAAGAATCTGTAATATTCTGTTTCAAATTGTAGGTAGGCCATGCTCAACAGAAGTCTCTTTTCTTTCAGTGTTTGCAGTTTTAAAAAATGTAACATTTTCCTTCATTACTGATTTTCTATTCTTTTTTTCTTTTCTGTTTTTTTCTTTTCTCTGAGCTCCGCTTTCTTTTCTGTTTCTATTGTGATCTCATATCCTCAGTGATCTAAAGAATTGCACAATAAATTATAATTATATTCAAGGTATAAAAATTGAATATATTTTTAATCAAATATATAAGTTGGAATAAATAAATATAAAAATTAAATTGTTTTCAAAAAATTATTTTTCTTCTAAAATATTCAAAATTATCCATGAAATTAAAAGGCAAAAATATATAATTTAATGAATATTAAATTTTAATTAAAATTACTTAAAGCTAAAGCTTTAATTTAACTTGAAAAATTAATTAAATCTCATTAGATGTTCTTATAAAAATAAAACTATTCACAGCTTTAGGATTCTAATCCATTTACTTGTCAATATACAGAGTCAGTATCACTTTTCTCTTGCTATGTCTAGACCTAAGTCTACACACATTTAAGAGTAATGTGAATCGATATTGCAAAATGTTCCTCAGCTGCCATTGCAACCACCAATGCCACACGAATTCATGAGTATCTCTGGAACAAGGAATTGGGATGCAAAGAGAAGCAAGAAAGTGATTTTTTAAAAAAATTTATTTATTGTATTTATTTATCTTTGTCTGCGGTGGGTCTGTTGCTGCGCGTGGGCTTTCTCTTGTTGCGGCGAGCAGGGGCTACTCTTCGCTGTGGTGCACGGGCTTCTCACTGCGGTGGCTTCTCTTGTTGCGGAGCACGGGCTCTAGGCACGCGGGCTTCAGGAGCTGTGGCTCGCGGGCTCTGGAGCGCAGCCTCAGTAGTTGTGGCACACGGGCTTAGTTGCTCTGCGGCATGTGGGATCTTCCCGGACCAGGGCTCGAACCCATGTCCCCTGCATTGGCAGGAGGATTCTTAACCACTGCGCCACCAGGGAAGCCCAAAAGTGATTTCTTGACACTGATGAAAAATATACTTGGTTATGCAAGACTCTGTTGCATTCAGTCATGTGATATGAAAGGAAGACTTGTTCAGACTAATTAGTTTGCTGCTTCTCTTACTTAAGCATTTAGATCCGTCAAATCTCACTACACTCCAAAGCCAGGTTGGTCTCCACTGTCTGAAGCAGCACCACACACACATCTTCTTGGCACTTGGATAGTTGTCTTTGGTTTTGAGGACCTGGGACAGGAAATGTGGGGAAACATGTCCCTGGGGCCTGAATTATGTTGACACGAGAGAGATGTTTAGGGTAATGTGTCGCGCTGGCTCTGTACTGTGCATTGGCTCCTTAGCAACAGAAACACCATGTGCTTTTTAATAAATTAAACTTTTTTGTATGTTGTGATACGCATGGCTTTCTAAGCAGGGCCGGGCCAGGGCTGGGCCAGGGCTGTCCAGCACAGGCAGGATTGGGAGCTGGCATCGCATCTTCGGGCTGCAGCTGAGGGAGGTAAGCCTTTAGCATCTGGATATCTGGACTTCTCATCCACGAGGCGAGGAGAGCTGGAGTGGGGTACTGCCCCCCTGGTGGCCCTGGGGAGGGGGAGGACAGGTATGTGGGTAGTTCCCTCCAGGCTGGCCAAGCTGGCAGGGGTTTCCTACCTGGTTCGCTCGGCTGTATAACGTTGAGTAGATGAAAGTACAGTTGCAGAAGGTGGAGTGGGAGTGGGTGCCGAAGAGGCAAGCTGCCCCAGATTGGGTGACGTGTTACAGCAAACGCATGAAGCAGTTTTGTAAACTCTGCTCAGTCCAGTCACAGGCCGCTAGGTGAGGTGGGGTAGGGTGCCTTCAAGAGACAGGAAGGAACAGAACAGGCAAAGATGAGTACAATGGGATGTCAACTTTGAGAACATGGGGAATCCCGGCCTGAATCACATTGCCCAGGCAGGAGCCCCTCCCTAGAGCCCCACCCTAGGCTGGCCACTCCAGAGAGCAGTCAGGTCACCTGTGTCTTTGACCGTGATCTCAGGCCAGGCCTGGGGTGGCCAGACCCCCAGTGGACCTGCAGGCCCTGCAGGTACTAAAGGAGGTTGTTTTTTTTTTTTTTTTTTTTTTTGTGGTACACGGGCCTCTCACTGTTGTGGCCTCTCCCGTTGCGGGGCACAGGCTCCGGACGCGCAGGCTCAGCAGCCACGGCTCACGGGCCCAGCCGCTCCGCGGCATGTGGGATCTTCCCGGACCGGGGCACGAACCCGTGTCCCCTGCATCAGCAGGCGGATTCTCAACCACTGCGCCACCAGGGAAGCCCTAAAGGAGGTTTTAATAGGCAGTTGGCTACAGGCTCTGGCAACGGGCACTGAGAACCCGGTCTTAGACTCGGGTTCAAGGGCAGCCTCTGTTCCCCAGAAGGACTAAGGACTAGAGAGAAGGACAAGAGACAACCACGATTTGGCAGAAACGGCTGCTGGGCAGGGGTCAAGGCCATGCCTTAAGCCTCGTGTGGAGTTTTAACCTATGGAGCTCGAGGCAGAAGAACAAAATAAAACTCCCATCATTAAAACTGGGAAAGGAGGGTGGAACAGAACTAGTAAAGCTGGCTTCCCTCCTTCCTTCTACAAATATTCATGATTTGTCTCCTGTGCACAGCGCATTATGCTAGGCACTCACCGCCAGGTGATTCAAATCCACCCTAAGAGGTAGACAGAAGAGATCATGACAGTACACGGACACCAGTGCAGCCATAAAGGAAATGGATTGCTGACCTGTGTCAGAAAAGATTCCTCAGCAAGTTTCAGAGACGGATAAGAATTAGCGGGTAAAGGGATCTCAGGAAGAGGGAACAGCGCAAGCAAAAGCAGAGAGGTGAGTGACAACGCTGGAGTGTTCTGGGTACACCTGGTAGGGTGTACCAAGTTTGATGGAGGGTGGCTGGAGGTGAGACTGGAGAACGTCAGCCACACCTGGGGGCCCGGCTTGCTAGGCTTGGGTGCCTCCTTGGTGGTCTCAGAGGCCGTGATGGAAGGATTTGAAGCTGAAGGGTTACCATTTTTAGTGCCTCATTAGAGATTGGATTTTGAAATGAATTTATCAGGGATGCATTTAGAGGGGAGAAGACCAGAGGAGGGAACCAATTTGAGGGCTGTCTAGAATCCAGGCAAAAGGTGGCACGAACAGGACTGGGTCATGTTAATTGGAATGGAAGGGGAAGACTGGAGAAATATTTAGGAGAATCCACAGGGCTTAGTGATGAGTGTTAGGGGTGGTGGAGGGGAGATGAGGGGTACAGTTAGGGAGCTGGTGGAGAAGGGTCTGTGGAAGGCCTAGGGCGCACAGTGAGAGTGGAGGTTCTGGGGGAAAGGAAGTGAGGTCCCAGAGAGGATGTCCTTCCCTGATGTCTCCCGGCGGTCACCAGGCAAGCTGCCTTGCCCGAGGCAGGGAGGGAGGCCACTACGGATCTGAGGATGGTGCCCAGAACTGGTCAGGAAACCGAGTCAGGGTCCCAGCTTTGCTGCATGTACCAGCCCTGGGACTGGGGCCAATCTTGCACCTCTCCTCCTTTCCTTTTTTTGCAAAATGTGGATAATAATACCTCCCGTCTAGGTTCAGGTTTAAAAGCATTACGGTGTTTCGTTGAGTATAAGATGCAGTTTTGTGCCTTTTAGCATCTGTGAATTCCAGATACATCTTACAAATGTCTGTTATACTTTAATTGGCAGCATTTTTTTCTCTCTTAATGATAGATAAAATAATGGTTTATCTTAAAAGTGATGGTGTCTGAGATTAGATGAACTGCTGTCATTAATGTTAGCGTTTCGAAAATCTCAACAGAGTAAGACTATTCTAGGGCCCTTGACAGCCTACCTCCCACTGAAGATGAGGCTGTCTTCTGGCTTAATCTTCACAATGACGAACAAATTAAAATGGATCAAGGCACAATTCTAGACAAATGGAGTAAACCCTCCAGGAAAGCTGGAACACTTTAGAACACTCCATTCAGTCCCCTTTCATGGCAGCGGATTTGATAGCTCTCTAAAAGCAGAAAAGTTTGTGAATACATAGGGGCTTTCCTTTTGTTCCCTCCATAAAGATCCAGTTTAGGGACTTCACTGGCGGCATAGTCGTTAAGAATCCTCCTGCCAGTGCAGGGGACACGGGTTTGATACCTGGTTCGGGAAGATCCCACATGCCTTGGAGCAACTAAGCCCGTGCGCCACAACTGCTGAAGCCCGCGCGCCTAGAGCCCGTGCTCCGCAACAAGAGAATCCTCCGCAATGAGAAGCCCGCGCACCTCAACAAAGAGCAGCCCCCGCTCACCGCAACTAGAGAAAGCCTGCAGGCAACAACGAAGACCCAACGCAACCAAAAATAAATAAATAAAAAATAAATAAATTTCTAAAAAAAAAAAAGATCCAGTTCAGTGGTGCTCAAACTTCAAGGTGAATTAAGATCCTTGGACACAGAAACGTAAGCATAAACAATACACATACTCCATGGTGTGGGTGATTTAAGACTTTCTAGGACAATTTTGACCATTACTTCAATTTGGTTAGTCCCTGACTTGAAAACACCACTGGCATCTGTAGACGATGCAGTGTCACTGTTATCACCTGTTTATTGTGGAAGGCTCAGCTGTTAGATGAACTGTAGTCCAACTAGAGTGGAAGTCAACTAATTGTATGAAAAATATTACAAAATGCAGATATGTAGACAGAGATGCATATTTTTTAAAGTAAAAAGTAAAATGTGGCTTAAAAGTTGGAACCTAATTTCTAAACAGTATGCCAAAGCTACTTTGATGACAATTTCAAAATTTAAAATGTCAGACAGTGGTGGATCTCTGAGAAATCATGTTAATCACCACTACACGTCCTGGAGCAAAAGGGGAGTGTTTAGAAGCAAGAGAACGAGATTTGGCGTATGCCCAGGTGTTGCAATTGTACAAGATGATGTGGTCCCTTAGCTGTGACAATTTTGCATTGCAAAATAAGACAAGAACAAGAATGTTGGACAGTGCTTCGGGCTCTGTGGGGGGTTGTAGGAGCTGGTACTAACCCTGAAATCATCAAGTTTCAGTTTGTCTTCCCCACTGAGATTTCACCCCCTGGGCAGTGTCAGCTGCCTTCGGCCATGGGATGCCATCAGAAGGTGGCCTGTGACTCTGCTTTTCCCACTGGCGTTGTCATAGAGAGACGGGTTCCCTAGAACCCCTTTGGCCCTGCTTGTCACATTTGACTTAAGAGAGTGGTCATTGGGAGGCTTTTAACTTTAATCCCTCTCTTCTTGCAGCAGTAAACTGGCCTTTAATATTTGTTGATGGCTTGGATTTGGACAGTCCTGGACTTGTCACCATCCCTAGCAGTTATGAGTGCTGGCTCAGCCACTGTGGGCTACACTGAATAAATGTTTGGTCAATTGTTTCTGAAATGTTTTAGTAACAGAGTGCTTTCCCCCAAAATATTGTATACACTATAAATTTACTTTCAAACAATGTATTATGCTTTTTTGGAGGGTAGTCCCATAAAATAGTCTATCTAAACTTGCAGAGATTCTGCAGAGAGAATGTTATTTAAATGGGCAAAGCTAGAAGTCAGGATTCCCAGGTCCTCATCCTCACCCCATCCTGGGAGAAGGACCTTTGGTCACAAGTTTGAGCCTAGCGTCAGATTCACTGTCTTGCGGGAACCCATATCTCCTTTCCTGGACAGGGGGTCCTGGGGTGCTGTCTGTGGCTGATTCATCTTTGTTTCCGCTGCCATAGCATTCAGTTCAATGTCTTGCCTGCCATGAGCGCTTAGTGTGTGACCCACATGAGAGCTTTATGAAGGTGCAGCAAGGTACAGCAAGCTTAACGCAGTGTAGCTAAAGACGAGAGTTGTTAGGGAAAATAGTGGAGTGGGTCTCAACCCTGGCTAAGCGTCAGCATGATCTGGAGAAGCATTAAAACATACAGATGCCCAGGCCTCACCCCAGACCTACTGAACCGAATCTGGAGGAGAGGACCCGGGCATGTAGTGTTCAGGTAGTTGCAGGTTATTCTAATGGTCTTCCAGGGCTTTGTCCTGATTAGGAATAACTTCTCCTACTCTGAGTTGCTGAAGGCTGTGGGTAGGGGAAGGACCAAGCCCTGGGAAAACCTAAAGCTCTATGGGCTTTGGAGTTGGCCAGCTCCTCGCGGAGACCAATGCTATGGCGGCGGGGGGACATGGTTCCCCCTGGAAAGCAATTCAGCTCTCGGATTGAGAGAGAAAAGTTGGCTCTTCTGCCTCCTCCTCCACCCAGTGACTATGGGGACCCAGGGACTTAAGCCTCTGGCAGGAGACTCCACCATGTTGACGTCGGATGTCGGAAGTCAGAGATTAGGGCAAGTTAGCACAGGAAGGCCGACCAGGAATCAAATTTGATTGTTTCATAAGATGTCTCTATTTGTTTGCTTCTTTGGGAGATTTTGTATTAAGCCTTTAAATTCTCTGTTCATTTAACTTCATCAACTGTTTTTTGAGCACTTAGTGTATGTTCCCAGTTCTGCTGCCTAAATCCTTCTAGAATGAGGTTAGATATTTGGCAGCAAAGGAGAAGAGAATACAAAAGACAAGTCAAAGACCCAATAATTAGACTAGCTGAGCCATAAATATCCCTTTTTCCTTTTCAGATACTGTTCTGAGCATTAATTTATCCAATCTTTATAGGAACCCTATGAGTTAGACACTATTTTTATGATCCCTATTTTATAGATGAGAAAATGGAGGCACAGAGTGGGTAAGTAACTTGTCCAAGATCACACAGTTGGCTAGCCACATGGTTGTAAGCGCTTAACCACTATACATAGGGCCTCTTAAGGAATTTAGAACCTGGTGAAGAGAAGTTACACAGTTAGGGATGAATCCTCCTTTCCTGGCTGCGTTCAGTGCTCATGCCCACTCACCCAGCCCACCGTGATGTGTTTACCTGTCTGCCCTGTCCTTGTCTGTCTCCCTGGGCCATGACTTCTGGAGGACAGGACTAGGTCTTACAAGAACAGGCCTTGGCAATGAAAGATCCTCAAAGAACTTTCACTTATCGAGAGCTTGTGCTAAGTATTTGCTTGCATTATCTCCTTGCTCCTATCACAGTTGTCCCATGTCACACGGGAAGAAATGACCTTTCGAGAAGCCGAGGAACTTGCCCAAGGTTGCACAGCCACCCAGCGTGTCCCTGCCCATGCCCTTGGGCTCCCATGTCCCACTCAGTCAGTGTTTGCTGAATTGAGCTCAAGGGCTTTTAGCAGCCCCAGGGGACAGGAGGAGGTGAGGCTGGGGCTCTCATCCCAGGCTTCAAGGGGAAAGTTCATACTCCATATGTATATCACTGAGAAAGTAGATTCTAGAAGGGTTTTGCTTTGGGAACCCTGGCCAGGTCATCAACCAAACGAGCTCACGTGTGTGAGAAAGCTTGTGGACTGAAGAGCACCCTGCACATACACGGCGTTATTATTCCACGATTGGCACGCCAGCAGCACTGCCCCGCCGCACCCCTCCCTTGGCTCAAGCATGTCTATCTCTCCCTCAGCTCATGTTCATTTCTACCTCCTGCTGCACCTCTGTGAGCAGTGGATACAGGAGATATAGGCTGCCTGGAGCAGGACTCAGGAGATCCCATTGTCTTCTTTCACTGGATCTTCCATTCATTCATTTATTAAATTATGGTAAAATCCACATAATATAAAATTTACCATCTTGGACTTCCCTGGTGGCGCAGTGGTTAAGAATCTGCCTGCCAATGCAGGGGACGCAGGTTCGAGCCCTGGTCCGGGGAGATCCCACACGGCGTGGAGCAACTAAGCCCATGTGCCACAACTACTGAGCCTGTCCTCTAGAGGCCGCAAGCCACAACTACTGAGCCCACACGCCACAACTACTGAAGCCCGCGTGCCTAGAGCCCGTGCTCCGCCACAAGATAAGCCACCGCAATGAGAAGCCCGCACACCTCAACGAAGAGTAGCCCCCGCTCGCCGCAACTAGAGAAAGCCCACGAGCGGCAAAGAAGACCCAACGCAGCCAAAAATAAATAAATAAAATAAAATAAAAATTTCCCATCTTAACCATTTTTAAGCATACAGTTCAGTGGCATTAAGTACATTCACATTGTTGTGCACCCATCACCACCATCATCTTCAGAATTCTTCATTCTCCCCAGCTAAAACTCTGCACTCATTAAACACTGACTCCCATCCCCCCTCCCTCCAGCCCCTGGCAACCACCATTCTGCTTTCCGGTTCTATGACTTTGACTCCTCTGGTATAATTGGAATCACACCATATTTCTCCTTTTGTGACTGGACTGGCTTATTTGATGCAGATGACTTGATTCTGTCCCCTCAGTGGTTCTCAGGTTGAGTGAAGGTGAGGGAGGACCCAAGGGGGGTGAGGAGGAGAGTGTGCCAGGAGAGACCATGTGTGTCAGGGGCCTAAGGAAAGGGACTGAGGAAGCCCTGATACCCCAGGGGCCTGTGCGGAGGGGTGAGGGCCTGACACTCAGAACTTCTGAGAGGCTGGTTTCGAAGTTGAGTCCCTGCGGACATTTTGCCCAGAGAGCCGCTGTAGACAGTTCTCGCTGAGGTTGACAAGAAGGGGCTAAAACAGCATCTCCGCATGTCTGGGTGGATGGAGCAGGACAGGCCACAGGGTGCAGGCCTGGCACAGGCTGGGGAGCAGATAGGCCTTGGTTTTGCATACTGGCTCTGTCTTTCATCAGGTGTGATTTTTTTTTTTTTTTTTTTTTTTTTTTTGGGCCCTGTGGCTTGTAGGATCTCAGTTCCACGACCAGGGATTGAAGCTGGGCCATGGCAGTGAAAGCCCAGAATCCTAACTGCTAGGCCACCAGGGAACTCCCATATTAGATATTGTGATCTTGAGCAAGCCACTTAACTGGTCTCAGCCTTGGTTTTTTCATCTGTAAAATGGGGATGATAATCCCTACCTTGCAATAATGTACGTAAAGCGTGAAGTACTGTGTCCCGCACGTAGGCGTTCACAAATAGTAACACTGGAATGATCCCAGCTGGGCTTCTCACACTCACTCGGCATGTTTTTTTCTTTCCGGTACGCGGACCTCTCACTGTTGCGGCCCCCCACGACGCTGCGGAGCACAGGCTCCGGACGCGAAGGCTCAGCGGCCATGGCTCATGGGCCCAGCCGCTCCGCGGCATGTGGGATCTTCCCGGACCGGGGCACGAACCCGTGTCCCCCGCATCGGCAGGCGGACTCTCAACCACTGCGCCACCAGGGAAGCCCTCGGCATTTTTAAAGAAGGTGAACTCTTCACCTGGACAGGGTTTTCTGGTTTCTGCTGATGACCCAGAATCATGACTGCTAATTTCTCTTTAAAACAATGTGTTTCACACAGAAATGAAAAGTGGGAGTGTGGTAGAGGTGGTAGGTAGTGGTTGACGTCTAGTGATCCTATGTCTACAAAAACAGACAATAGCAAAGGGCAGAAAGCTATTCATAGAAATGGAAAAGAGCAGGATACAAATTAAACAAAGCACCACTCCCTTCCATCTCTCCCCTGGAGAAAGATCTCCCCGAGCTTGCAGCTGCTTAGCATTCATGGCCCTCTGCAGTCTGGTGCAGTGGTTCTCACGGTGTGGTCTCCCGGACCAGCAGCATTATCATCAGCATCACCTGGGAACTTGCTGGAAATGCAAATTCTGAAGTTCCACCCCAGGCATCCTGAATCAGAAACCCTGGGGGTGGAGCCCAGCAAGCTGCGCTTTAACAAGCCCGCTGGTGCACACACAAGTTTGAGGACCGCTGCTCCAGCCACGCCCCTCCCCCCAGCCCGCATTTCTGCTTTCTCTCGCCTGCTGTTTAACACAAACTCTCTGGTCCAGCCGGACTAGTCTCCCTTTTGAAAATACAAGGGACATTTCTACTCTCACTCCCTTGCTGTGCCACTCCCTGCACCTGGAATGTTCTTTCTTTTACTTAATTGGGATCTTATCTATCCTGCAAGTCTGCCCTCAGAACTCAGCTCACCCAGAGTACTCTGAGTCACGCCAGACTGTAGTGGTCACTCCCTCTCTGAGGTTACAGGTGTGACCCTTAGCACCCTACCTACTCACCTCGGCTTTTCTCGCCGGTTAACTTCTCTGGAGGTTGGTCTTGTCCCAAACTTGAGTTGTAGGTGGCTGGCTGTCAAGGAGTGAGCCTTCCAGTTCTTTCTTTCCCCTTCATCATTCAATGTGGGTTTTACCCTGGTGAGCACCAGTGGTAGACACTCAAAATATACTTGATCAATGACATTTGTAGGTTTAGAAGTTTGAGAAAAGGAACTGTAGAAAATTGTCAGGGGAATACTGTTCCTGTCATCTTTGATGGTACATCGCGATCAACATTAACCAGCACAAGAAACTGTTATTCCCCGCACGCCCAGCTTTTCGTGTGATTAGAGGAGACTCAACACAACAGGTGTTGCTAGAGAGCTGATTAAACAATTATCACCCCTCCCTGACTTCCTGTTTGTGTACAGTCTAGAGAACGTCGAAGTCACCAATTCCGCCAGCCCTTCCTCTACCACTGAGCTAGCTGCCAGGGAGCTGCCAGGACTGGAGCCCCCCGCCCCCACCGCCGCTGCCTGGGGTTGGGGGTGGGCGCCAGGATTGTCTCTGCACCTGGCCCTGCTGAGCTGAAGATGCTCTCAAGGCTGCAGAGGCTGTGTGTTGCTGAAAGAAGTATATACTTTTAGGCCTGGGGATCATCTAGTCCAGTCTCAGCTGAGGAATCTGAGACCCGGTGAAGGAGAGCTAATTAGGAGCAGAGCTGAAAGGGATGATTCTTCCCTGATCCTAACTTAGCGCTTTTTCTGCAACTGTACTCTGGATTGGCACGTGTAGAACTATAGTTTGGGGTCTCTTTATATATCCTGCCCCCTACCCACTGGCAGGCCAATATTTCTAAGTCATGTCTGTACCCTGCCCCAGTCTACCCAGAATCTAGCACCGGTGGTACTTATCCATCCAGGTGACTTGTCTCCTCTGTGACCTTGTGGGTATGAGATTGTGAGTGAACTCATCGCAGGCCAGGACCTCCGTCTGGGTGCATCCTGGACTGATGGGAAGGGCTGAGACGCCCCCCCCCCGACCCCCCATCCTGAAACTCTACAGGCCTTCACATAGGTCCCTATAGTTTTCTGATCTAAATCTTCTCAGGAATAAGATGGGGTCTAAATCAATAAGTTTGTGTTAGAACCTGGACATTTGAGAAACTTGTGCTGATTTGTTACCCTGTAGCAGGAATAGTAATTAAATGTCATTCATGACTCTTTTTGATACTAATGACCACTTAGAATGTGACCTGAAGAAGCATTTTGAGTAAGGGCTCTGCGGGAATTGATTAATGATGTCTGCCAAGAACAGTCTAAAGGAGAATTTGCAGCTGCATAAAAATGAAATCGCGACATATTCTATTAGTAAAAATTTCTCTTGGAAGTCATTTCACTGTTAGGTTTCACTCTAACAGAAAACTCCAAATAACAGTCACTTAAACAAGACAGACATGTGTTTTTCTTACACATAAAAGTCTAGGGCTTCTCTGGTGGCGCAGTGGTTGCGCGTCCGCCTGCCGATGCAGGGGAACCGGGTTCGCGCCCCGGTCTGGGAGGGTCCCACATGCCGCGGAGC
>NW_021145617.1:61030-75000 GCF_002837175.3 Physeter macrocephalus
CGGAGCGGCTGGGCCCGTGAGCCATGGCCGCTGAGCCTGCGCGTCCGGAGCCTGTGCTCCGCAACGGGAGAGGCCACAACAGTGTGAGGCCCACGTACCGCAAAAAAAAAAAAAAAAAAAATGTCTAGATGAAGTCCAAGGTGGGTGGGTGCTCCCAGGTCTCAGGCACCCGGGCTCCTTCTGTCTAGGGTGGTCTCAATCTTATTGTCCAAGATGGAACCATCTGTGTTCCAAGCAGCAGGATGGAGAAAAGGGTTATTAAAGGATAATGTTTTTAAAGGTAAAATCATAGCTGTCATACAAATGTAAAAATAAACACAGTGTAAAGATGTTATTTAACTCAATTAATGAGGGAACTAGTAAGATGTCATAGTTGGTTCAAAGGAGAGCTGAACACATACACATATATAGGCCACCAAGAATGCTGAAGTGAACTTAGATGCAAAATGGATCAATATTCACTGCGATATCAACTTCATCTCCACTGACATAATTTGCATTTTTATGAATGGGGCTCATTTGTATTATTGACAGTATTTGACCACTCACAGAGTTGTGAAGTAGCTCAAAGACAACCAAAGTCTGATATAATGCAGAAGTGGGCCCTAGACAGGACACCAGTAATTATTTTTGTTCATTTCACAATGTTTCCTGGCGAGATAAAGATGAAGCAAGTAAAGGGGGTACATTTGCTTTCTCTCAAGGGAAGTTCCTAAAAATTGCCACATAGGCATTTGCTTACATCCATGGCCAGAATTTAGTCACGTGGCCACATCTAGTTGCAAGGGAGGTTGGGAAATGTGGCCTTTATAAAATTCTCTTGTATGGAAGAAGGGGAACCCCAATATTGGGGAGACCCAGCAGCCTCTGCCTCAGCCATTGTCTATGGTTGTTGCATCATTGTTCTTAATAGCAAACAGTTGGAAGCAACTAAAGGTCCATCAGATAATTTGTGGTGCATCCATACAATGGAATATTATGTAGCCATTAAAAGGAGGGAGCTATATCAGTACAGATGTAAAGATCTCCAAGATAGACTGTTCAGTGAAAAAACACATGCAGAAAAGTGTGCATAAGTCTACAATTTTAGTTGGACAAAAAAAGGTATGGATATGCTTGTAAATACTTAGATTCTCATTGAAAAGAATAAGAGAAGGGAGTAACAGTTTCTGGGTGACTGGGGACCAGAGAAAAAAGGGAGTCTGACTTTTCATTATAATTGTTTTTTGGTACTTTCTGAACCTGAGCAATGTTCATGTATTATCTATTGTCAATAAAATAAAATAAAAGTCACCATCATGTATGGCTTGAAGGAAAATTGGAGCTGGTCTGAGGCTGGGAGGGGGTAAGGTTTCTAAATTGTTACAGTAGGTCATCCAAGTATGGAAAGAAGAGGGAGGCTTGGAGAAGAAGAAGATGGGCCCTCGAATAAAAAGCCATGATAGGGGGCTTCCCTGGTGGCGCGGTGGAGCGGCTGGGCCCGTGAGCCGTGGCCGCTGAGCCTGCGCGTCCGGAGCCTGTGCTCCGCAACGGGAGAAGCCACGGCAGGGGGAGGCTCGCATACCACAAAAAAAAAAAAAAAAAAAAAAAGCCATGATAGGGAGTCTTTTCACTGCACACCATTTTGTGATTCTTGAATTTTGAACCACTTGGATTTAATATTATTTTAAAATGTTGATGCCATCTAAAAATATTGGAAAAAAAGTTTAAATCTTTTGACCCTCATCAGCACTAATTTAAATAAACTTTTGAAATTACGGTAGCTATTACAGGTATCTCCACACCTCTGCACATCCTCTCCTATTTATCTCTATCTTGATCTCTATCTCTATACCCATCTCCATCCATATCCATATATTCCTATCTGGGGGATTCCACTACAGAGCAAATCTCCTGTCAGTGTTTGCAGTCATCTCTTCCTAAGGTGGGAAGAAGAGTGAACCAAGAGATAGGAAGCCTGGGTTTTAGCCTTAGCCTTAGCCTCAACCCAGAAAAGCTGTGTGACTTTGGGTGAGTCACGCCACCTCTCTGGGTAAAGGTTCCGCCTCATTAGAAGAGGCTTACACATACTTGGTCTACTTACGTTACAGGAACGTTCTCAGATTTGTGTTTGGGGGTGAGGTGATCTGTTGGCGCTTGTAAAAAATGTAAAGCATTGTTCAAGTGCAGAGGATTATTATTACCCACTGACAGAAGAAGCCACGGATCTTAGATCTCGGATAGGAAATTCAATCGTAGGCAGCTGAGAGGCTGTCTGAAACATGAAGCCGAAGAGTGAACTGAGGAACTGTCTGCCAGTAAAACTAGTATTTATGGAGCACTGGTGTGTGTCAGCCCTGTGTCAAGGACAGCAGGGGGTAGGGCAGTGGAGTGTGATGGTGAAGAGCGGCAACTCCAGGACTGCTGGCTCCCCTCCCACCTGCTGGGTGACCTCAGGCTGGTGACTTAGCCTCTCTGTGCCTCAGTGTCCTCTTCTGTACAATCGGGGTAATATTAGTGCCCACCGCATAGGCTCATTCTGAGGATTAAATGAGTTAATAGATGTATGAAAGCACATAACAAACATGCCTGGCACATGGTCAATGCTATGAAATGCTGTGCCTCAGCAGGTGATGGTCATGAAATGTGCTATTGATTTGTAAAGTACCCAGCGCAGGGTCTGAAGCCCATGGGTGGCCTCACGGTAAGTGTGGTGGTGGGAGTGAAGACACAGAAGTGTTAATAGCATTTTTCTCTGCTCTTATGTGACTTACAATCTAGTGGAGGAAAGATCCTGTGAAACAACGCACACTAGCAAAATAACAGTATACCAGGTGAGTATTTTAGTGTCCAGCGGGCATATTAGAGTCATGAAGCTTTGTCAGGGTAACAAGGAGGGTTTACTTAACTCTCTTAAGGAGAGTTTTTAGCTTGGTTGCAAAAAACACGAAGGGCAATTAGAAGAAAATGGCAATTGGAAATTCCATTTCTGGGTTTCCTGGCCCCGCTTGCAGCCCAGGAATGAGTCTCGTTGGGGATGGAGTTAATAAGCTCTTGGCGTCTAGTTCCAGGCTGCAAAACTTCAGGGAATTTGGCATTATCTCATCCAGTGCGCTGATCACCAGCCAGGAGGCCACTGCACCTTCCCGAGGCGTTTCTCTGCGGTCTTGGGCTGGGCTTGCAGGCCTGCCTCTGCCAGGGCCTTAGGGCTGGCCGGTCACGGGTCATTTTTTAAAAGGGCCTAAAAGTGACCCCGGCTGCATGAGCAGGAAGGGGCTCTTGGGGTTAATGGCTAGAGGGGTTTGTATGGCGACTCTGGCCACGAAGCAGATGCAGGTGCTAATGAGGACAGGGTTTGTCCCTGTCCTCAGAGAGGAGGGGGAGGGGCAGTTTTGTTCTTTCCTTCCCTGTGCCCAGCCCCCAGCAAAATGCATGTGGGACAGGAAGGGACCTCAGGAGTCACCCCTGCCCTTTTACAGAGGAGAAAATTGGGGCTCAGGGAGGTGCGAAGAGGTCACCCAGAAACTTGGGCCGAAGCAGGCCCAGCGCTCTGGCCCTCAGAGTCCCAGTCTGGGCGGGGAGCGGGTGGGGAAGCAGGCAGAGCAGGGTCCAGATTATGGCCAGTCAGGAGTTTTCCTCTGCACATAGAAATAACCCTGTGGGGTGTGTGTCAGGAATCTTTGAGATGGTGTACTACATGCCCCAGAACGTCTGCATTCGTTCTCTACTGTTAGGGAGAGTTTAGCTGCATAACCTGAGCTTATGCATAAGCATAAGCATAAACTTAAGCATAAGCATAAGCTTACGCTTAGCTGCATAAACTCATAAACACAGCTGGGTTTAGCTGCATACCTGTGAAATCTAAACCTCCGAGAGCATGTACAGTAACTCAAAAATGAGTATAGTTTCTGTGAATCCAACACGAACCATTTCAATTGACACTTATCAGGGAACAGAGCCCCCACGGTAAGCGGAATAATCAGAAAAGGCCCCTCCCGGCCCCCCACCCGCAGGAGATTAATTTGAGAAAAAAATGAGATGTGAGTGCAGGTTGGAGTGAGTAGAGGGTAACCACCCCCCAGCCATTGTGATGAGGCTTGTGGTGGCCAGGAACCCGGGCGTGACTTTGCCACCAGGTTGAGAAGAATCTTGAAGTCAGAGCTGGAGACTGGAAATGGCAAACTGGTTGCGTCTGATCAAATTTAGCCCACCAGGAGGGATGCGGAGCCCGCAGACCTGAGTAACCCGGTGGTCCCTGTCCCCCTGCCCTACAGCCAGGGACTGTCAGGTGACTTTGCAGAAGTGCTCCCTGCAAGGAAGCCAGCCTTTCCAGGGGACAGCTGGGGAGGTCAGAGCCCTGCCTCTGTCCAGATCTCCAGTTTCATTCCTGGCACCACTGCTGGGGTCCGGGCTCACTCCTCCTCCAGTGGGATTTTAGGAATCTTTCATGCTGAAAACCGGGAAGGCAAATAAAACTCATGGAGAAAATATGTAGCCGTATGTGCAAAAGGAGGGATGGATAGTTCCGCATCCCCACCAGTTTGAGAGGAAATGTGCAGCCCCAGTTCTCCTGGGGTCCGGGCTGCTCCAGGGTGCAAGCCAAGCATCTCGATTCTTTCAGGCCTCAGGCACATTCAGGAGGGGCTTAGGCGCCAAGAATATTTGGTGCAGCAGAGTTGCTGAAATGTCCTAGCCCTGGACAGTGTCTTGCAGGGCACTTTACACTCTCTGGAGGGAGGAGTGGAGAGGAGGAGGGGGGAGGAAGGAGGAGGGAGAAGGCGGGAGGGAAGAAGTGGGAGGCAAAAGAGGGAGGAGAGTTTTCGTAGCACCTCAGCCACAAGCTGCACTTGTCCGGATGGCCCCTAAGGAGGAGAAGAGACCCAAGAAGGGGTGTGGGGACGCCCTCCCACGTCCCAGGCTGGGAGGCTGTGGCAATATGATTTTTCCACAAATGAACCTACAAGGGCACTGGGTTAGGTTCTAACTTCCTTTCGGTTCTAAAGCTCCGTGCTCCTGGTTTGAAATGGCTCCAGTCGCACCCATTCATTTAGAGCAGTGGATCACAGGTCTGTGTTTCCACCCTGCTTCATATAATCAAGCATCCCCCTCTTCCCCAGAGGAGAATTACCCAGTGGCATAATTTAGTTCCCAAGCGAGAACCTCATTACCATTTAAGAAGGCACTAATCTCATAAGAGGATTATGCAGGAAATTTGATACAGAAGTCCTCACGTCCTTCACCCCCACCTTCTCTTCTCTTCGGTGGTCAAGAATATGACTTTTTTTTTTTTTAAACAATGTTCAACAAGAAATGTGTTTGGTAAAGTGCTGGTTCTAGAACCGAAGGAAAGCAGTGTGTTGTTTGAGGCGTGACCATAGCAGGAGGGCTGTGATTCCAGGTGTTTTGAATCCTCTGCCCCAGAGCGCAGGTGGAGTCTTCCCAGACTCCCCAAGAGGTCCATCCTCTCCTTTAACCGAGTCTTACTGGATACTGTTCTTACTCTGCGTTTCATTGCCTCCTTTCAGCTTTCCAACCTTGGATGCTCTGTCGTTTTCTTCCTGGGTTCCCTCCACCGGCCAAAGATCACATCCTGATCGGTCACTTCAGAGGGGAGGTGGCCTAAGTGAAAAGCCCTCAGGCAATTGGAAGCAACCCAAAGTTCAGCCAGAGTCTCCAGCCCCTGTGCAGGGAGAGCATTTTATTGATAGACTATTCCAGCAAATATACCACTTTCTCTGTTTTATTTATAAGAAAGAACTAGGCGATGTGGCTGAGGAGTGACATGGAGTCGGAGTAGGAAATAAGCCCTCCTGGTTGGTACTTCTAGTAGAACTTGCGCCTCTGCTTCCCGTTGGATGATCTTGGGTAAATCCTCCTCAAGTTTTGATTTCTCCTCTGAAAAATGGCAATGATGGTATCCGCCCCACCAATCCAGTGCCTGCGCTGGCATGATGGATGTGAACGCTTATAGTCCAAGTGAGATAAGAGTGTTAACACGAGCACCTCCATGAATCTGGCAATTAAGGCGAGACACGTCCCAGGTGGAGACGGGTCTCTCATTCAACCATTTTCTCTTGGTCCGTGAGGAGTGCTGAAAAGACACGTCTTGATTTATATTTGTATTTATTCATCTGCTTGCCTATTATCACAACTACTGAAGTTTCTACTACTGTCAGCGCCTGGCACCACGTAATACGGAGGTTTGCTGTGTGGCCTTCCCCGGTGAATGTACGATCTCAGGATTCTGCTTTAAAGGCCCCATTTACCTCTTCCCTGAGTCCCAGACCGACTTGTGAATGGGGAAGGACAGCTTGTCCTTAATGGCCAGGCTGAATGGAACTGGTGCTCTCTCCCCTGGACTCTGGTAAGGTTTAATGGTTTGAGGGGGCCCTCTGGACCTAGGAAGTCATTCAGTGATTTGTCTTGGGGATGAGACCAGGTACACTTTGTCCACGATGTAGGACACAGGTGGATAACTCCAAGACAAAGTGTAGGACACCTGTAGGTGTCCTACAGTTATCCACCTGTAGGACACAGGTGGATAACTCGGGACCTCATCATCCCTCACACCTAGAGGCGTACTTGACTTTCTGTGTCAACTAGACAGAAGCAGTGCAGGGCTGGCCAGACTCCAAACCTCTTGTGAAACTTCTGGCTTCTGTTTGTTTTGTTTTGTTTTCAATTAATCTTTCCTTATCCTTAGGTTCCTGCCATTTTATTATTATAATTATTTTTCAAGTGCCAGGACTTTGTTTTTGGCATGCTCTTGCTTTCTCTTAGGTCCTCTCGTCCACACCCCTTCTCCTGTCCCTGGCCCCTCCCCATGCTGTACTGCATATCCCCATCCCCATCCATCAGATGCCCCTTCCCTGCCTTCTGGTTTCCCCCCTGCCTCCTTGGTCTTCCTGTCAGCCTCCATTTCCTTTTCCCTAAGTGTTAGAGGGTGAACTGGCCCAAGGCATGAACCAGAGGGTAAGTGTACTTTCCTTCAGAGTTGTTGCACTTTAAAAGAGAATGTTTTAGAGAACGAAATAATGATACTGCTTAGTGCTGATGAAAATGTAAGAATTTATTCATGCACTGCAAGCGGAAGTGTAATTTATGAAATCTTTCAGGAGGGCAATATGGCAAAAAATATCAAGGACTTTAAAAACATGCATTTCTCTTGACCCAGCAATTCCACTTCAAGGCAAGAATGATCATAGATAGGTATAAAGGGTGTTCTTTTTAGTGTTGCTTAAATTTTTGAAAAGCTAGAAAATAAATATCCCAAACAGGAGTATGTTGTAGATACTCAGAATTAGTCAAGTTAAACAATTGATTAAAACTTGGCTCATCCATACTGTGGAAGAGTGTGTAATCATGACAGTAGAAAACATAATGAATAAAATGCAAAGATTTTCAAGATATATTAAGTGGCAAAGTTTGCAGGTCATATCTTACGTTTGGTTTGGTGACTCAGTGGTCTGTGCCTGGGTTTGAACCCAGGCCCTGCCACTTACAAGCTGTATGACCTTGGACATGTTTCTTAACTTCTCTGAGTTTCAGTTTCCTCATCTGTAAAGTAAAGGATGAACAGTAACTACTCGGGGATTGTTGAGAGGATTATATGACTAAAAACATGTAAAGTGGTTAATTCTGTACCTGGCACACAATAAGTATTCAATACGTTAGCTATTATTATTAAAAAAATCACTCGTGCACACATATACATACACACACAAACAGCTGTGAAAGGCTGGAAGGAATATATTGCGAATTAGCTATGGGCAGTGAGATTATGGTAAATTTTTTTTCTGTTTTATTTCTCTTTTTTACAGTTACTACTGTGAACTTTTGTTAATAACAGAACTACTAAAATCCTTAGGGGCATAGAAAGTGGGGGGAAAATGATTGTTCTGTAAGGAAATTACTCAAGCGACAGAATGCCTGCAGGGAGTGTGTGTGAGTCTCTGTGTGTGTGTTTTGGGTAGGAACACGCCCCAGGGGAGGGACAGGCCTCTCTCTGGCACTCCTCTCCACCGCCAGCTGCAACACTATCCTTTCGAATAATAGCAGTAGCTAACTTCTTATTGGGGGTTGCAGGTTACATGCAACAGGGCTTTACAGTTTGCCAAGTACCAACTTTCAAATATCTTATCTTTTAAATTCCTCAAATAACCCTCAAACTCTGCCGATCCTGAGGCTTAACTGGGTTTAGTGGCCTGTCTGACACCACCCTTAACAAAGGAGAAGCCAGGAATGGAGCCCTGCGTCTTAAGGCAAGGGCAGTGTTTGCTCTACCTGCCTGCAGAGAGCGGGGAAGAGCAGGGCCAGCTCCCCGCCTGCTCTCAGGGTTTCGGGCAAGCAAGAGGCAGGGTTTCATCCAGCTGTGTTAGGAATCAGGAGAGGCTCAGTCTCCTTGGAATTTCTCCTTGTTAACCCTGGAGTCCTGCAGAATTTAAATCAGTTTGGTCTTTCAAGTATGAAAGGAGAAAAGAAGGTCAGGCATTGATTTGGTGACTTTCTTCCTTTGGGTGCAGTAGGAATTTCACAATCATTTTGCATAAGCAGTCGGTCCATAAGGTAACCTTGATTATCTGTTACATAGAAATGGAGGTTCTGTTTTTATTTTTTGGCATTCATAGGACATGTTTTTGTTACATCAAAGTGGTCATTCCAAATATTTGGGATTGAAGGCGTAAACAGAAATCAATCCTGTGACTTGTAGATTTCTATCTCCTTGGCTTCAGAAGATGGATAGTCTGGCTGCCCCACACCCCCTTCTGGATTTGAACATTGACTTTCATCTGAGCCATAAGAATAACATTTACGAGATCAACACCCCAAGGGAAGTTTTAGCAAAGAAAGAATAAACTACCCTGAGTCTCAGTCACCATAACAGATGTTTTGCTCAGGAAGGACAGGACTGATGGGCAAGTCTCAGAAACTATGTTATTAAATGAGGACATCTAAAGGGTTCATCTTACACTTCGGGGTTCAACCCTTTACCCTGATTTCATCCTCAGTTTTTCCCATCTGCCTTATCTCCTTCCCAGGCCGGCTCTTGGAGCCCACAGTTTGAATTCGGAAGAACAAAAGACTCAACGAGCCTGTGGCTTTGGTGGAGACTGACCACTGCAGTTTTAAGATGAGGAGGCGGAGACCTGTTTTTGATCTTTTTAATGCCTTGCTTTTTCCTCTGCCCTGCTTCAGCACTCACCACACATGTTTCCAAAACACGTATAATGATAAAAAGCTGTATAAGCATTATTGAATTTGCCACCAAGTGGATCCAGTAGCTCACAAGAAATCTGGGGTGTTGGCTGAGGAGAGGAAGCAAGTGAGATCAGTTCACTATGATGGTTTGAGTGCTTGAATGGATATTTAATGTTTGAGATACAGGAGGTGAAAAAAGGAGGTAGAAAAAAAAAAACGATTTGGAACGTAGTCTCCAGTGACAGGAAGATCTGTGTTGAGGGTGAGGCATTTGCTTTTGTGCCTAAATAGAGCAAAGGAGAGGAATTAATAATAATAACCACAATGATGCTGATGACGATAATAATAATAATAAATATTTACTCTGTCAGGCATAGTTTCTATGCATTTTATATAAATTAACAACAACGCTATGAGGTAGGTAATGTTGTTATCCCCAGTCTGCAGATTGAGAATGAGGAATAATTGACTTGCCCAAGGTCACACTGCTATTACATGGAGCTGGTGCCCAGGAAGTCTGGCTCCCAAGTCCACTTCCTGCACCATGTGCTATGGCTTTACTTCTTAAGAACTCACCTGGCTCAGAATGCTCCCTTTCCTCTGGGGGGGTCAGGGAGAACACCACTCTTGTGAGTCCAGATCTAGAGTTGATCCAAGGGGACACACTGTCAGTTACAGCCATGGAGCTGAGTGCCCATTCTGTCCCTCCAAGCCTGGGGTTTCAGGGATGATTCTCTTCTTCCAGCTCGTTCTCTGCCAGGCTGGCTGGTTGTCAGCATGTGGTTTATCCTGTTCCTGGACTGGGGATGAGTGTCCAGGTGATGGAAAGGCAGCACACACATAGTGCAGATGGGATGTGGGAGGTTGGAGGATGGAGGTTAGTTCTGGATGACACCGTATAGCAAGGTGGTTTGTGAAATTGCTCTCCACAGAGGCTCGAGAGTCACCAGCGAAAGCTTTGAAACCCATGTTGGTGAGCTGGGGAGTGTGGAATATGAAGCAAGTCATAATTCATTTTTCCTGTAAAGCTTCAGACCTAGCTCTCTGGGTAAATGAAGAACAATGGTAAGACTGCAGAGAAGCAACAACACAAGGAAATAATTGCATCAAGATGGGTGTGGGCTGTGTCTTTGCACAGCCCACTGCCTTTGTAATGTATGGATCTGGGGTGGCTGCTTCTTTGAAAAGTAATAGGGAGTTTAATGGGGGTTGGAAGTGATCACTGGTCTGGGGAATGCAGATGGAGGTTGGATGAAGCACTTTTACAGGACTGAGATGAGCTCAGCAGCAAAATAAAGGAGGGTGTTTTCAGGGGGTTGGACCCAAGGAGTGAATCTTCAATGGGATTTTCCAGCTGAATGTAATGGAAACGTCACGGGGTCTCAGTTTTTCTGAGTGTTACATCATTTAACAAACAAGAGTTTACTGAGCACTTTTCAGCAGCGTTCCGTGTGCTCCCAGTAGGGAGAGGGGACTCTCCAGGGATGAGCTACAAGGATATAGGAGAGGACCTGCCTTTGAGGGACCCCAGTGTTGAGAGGGGAAGCAGATTCAGGTGGAGATAGCCCTGAAAGTTTAGGTAGATTTTATTTGGGCTTTTGGTGAGGGGTGGTTTGGAAGGGACAAAGTGTGCTGAGGAAGGGAGGGTGGGATGCGAAAGGCCTGGTACAGTAGGAGAGCAGTATGGCTGAAACATAGGGGGTGGGAGAAAGAGCTGGAAATTCTAGTTGGGGCCCAGTTTTAAAGAACGTTAAATGCCAGCAAGAGAAGTTGTGGCTTGTGGCAGTAGGAATTACGGAGTTGAAGATTTTAACTTTGTTCTTTGGAAGTGAGTTTCCTAGAGGGCCTTCTATCCTTAAGTCTTGATTCAGAACCCAAAGGCCATTGAAGTTTTCAGACTGATAGCTTCATTCTCTTCATTTGTTGCGTTCTTGATTATTCTGAACATTCCGGTTTATGCAGGATTGTGGCAGATCTCTTCCCTGCCCCTGTGGGAATTTACAGTTGAGGCAATTAAAGCTCCGAGAGATTATCCCAGGTCATGTGAACCTTAGTGGCAGAGGCCAGGGTGAGAAACTTGGCCTTCGGGCTCTTCTCCCCCGTGACAACGAACTGAAATCCTATGAGATCTAGCTCCCTCCCCTACAGAGAGCTTGTTTAGGCCTGGTGACAGATCACCTTACACAAGACTGCACAGAGCCAGCGTCTCTGAGCCTCAAGGGTTGGGGGAGCCAAGCTCAGGGTAGGGAAACGGGGGAGCCTCTGGTTCAGGACTTCTAAGGCTAGTCTGGGATAATTCACCCCTTCAAGCTCCCCGTCTCCCCCAACCCATACCCTGTGGTCACCTCATAGGCTGTAGTAGACACACTACCTTTTTGTGCTATTTAGAAACTGGTTGATATATGGAAAGGCGGTGTAGCATTTAAAAAGTATTGTTTGTGTCTAGAGTCACTTCACTCAACATCGAACACCTAGAAGTTGGAGGAATTATCTCTCCTAAGTTACAGATGCTAAAGGAAAAGATGGAGCATCACAGCCTGGAGTGGAAGCAAGCAGCAAATAAATGTTTATTGAAGAGCTCCTTTGTGGGCTGCTCTACTGGGTCCTAGAAGCTGAGGGATAGGGGTGGGGGTTAGGGAAGAAGAAATACAGGGCAAAGGTGATGCCCCTGAAAAAGTACCTTTGGGGACTGGTAATATAGGTGAGAAGAGAGTTCCTGACAACCTAAATGATGCTCCATGCCAAAGGAGTGGCTCAGAAGGGTGCAGGTGGAGGCTGGAGGAGGCAGGCTGGGTTCCAGGAAGGAACGCATTGGAGCCCAGGGTAAGGCACGTGTTGGGGGGCTTGGGCAGGATGGTGGCTACGTGAGCCTGGCTGCAGCACCAGGCATCTGCGGTGGCAAATAAGGAATAAGAGGAACACGGCACAGTGTAGAGGAAGTGGGCTGCCATGTTGAGGTGCAGGAGGAGGCTGGAGGAGGCAGGCCGGGTCCCAGGAAGGAACGCACTGGAGCCCAGGGTAAGGCATGTGTTGGGGGGCTTGGGCAGGATGGTGGCTATGTGAGTCTGGCTGTAGCACCAGGCATCTGCAGTGGCAAATAAGGAATAAGAGGAACACGGCACAGTGTAGAGGAAGTGGGCTGCCATGTTGAGGAACTGAATGTCATCCTATGGGCAGAGAGAAGTTTTGGTGAAAGAGGCATCATTATGATGACTGTATTGTACATCAGTGGGTTGGGTTTCCAGAAGGGTGGATTCGTGCTGAGAATAAGGAAGATCTAGGAGCTACTGGGTGGATTCTATTCAATATAAGAACTGGCACCAGGGGTGAGCATGGAACCAAAGTGTAGGCACAGAAGCTTATGAAGAAAGTTTTGGGGCTCAGTGACTGATGAGATAGGAGGGGCAGAGTGTGGGAGGACCTGGAGACGGCTCCAAGTGAAGGGCCTGGGAGAACGGGCTGCAAAATGTTCGGGCGCTTGTCCAGCGCTCTCTCTTTCCCAGTTCTTTGTATATATTGTCTCAGAGGTTATTGTGTTAACTCAGCATATATCAGTTATTGTGTATATCAAATACGTGTGTATACAAAGGCACAGGGAGACAGGAAAGCTTATGTTCCTGTCATCTCCAGAGGGGAGAAGAGTAATTTTGTAGTTTGGGGAAGGCCCACGGCATTTTAAGAGCAGCTGGTTTCCAGAGGGTGAAACTTGAGCCAACCCTGGAGAGAAGCGCTGTGGCTCTTGGGAAAAATGAGAAGGCAGCCCAAATCGTGTGCACCCACGAGTGGCCCCAGTAGATAAGGTTGTAAGCGGGTGTGAGCCCGCTGGAGCTCCCCCCTCCTGCCTGCACAGTTGGGGTTGTCTGTGGATGAGTTTGTTGTTGGAAGTGGAGGATAACCGCTAGGGATCCCCAACTCTGCATGGCTACTTTCTTCCTTTTTTCCTGGGGATGGATTCCCTGTATGGACTCTCAGCAGTAGAGAGCTTTATGCCACTGGGCTTTGCACCTTCAACCTGGTTAACTCAGGTGGCTTGGCCATTGAGGTGCTGGTAGGGGTGCAGCTGGGGCTACTGTGGGTAAGAGATACAAATCGATGTCATTCACTGAATGGGTTGCATAATTAGGGGTTAAATCTTTCTCATAAGACTGACTTTTCTCTTTCGATTAGGAGTGTTTGCTTTATAACCTTCTCTCTCAGTGAGGAGAGTTGCTTCTTTTAATTTTGGCAATGATTCCCTTATGCAAAACATAAACTCATGTTAATAATTAACCTTATCCCCTCTAAGAGGTCCTATGATTGATAGATAATGGCCCAAACAAAATGTAACACCAGGTAAGTGAAGTTCCTCTTGCGTCTTCTGATTGGGTCCTGGTGGTCACTTCCCTGTAACTGACGCCTGTTCCCCCCACCCCACCCCAGTTGCCCAGGTGCCATGCCGGGCCTGGGGAGACAAAGACCAATGGGAAACAGTCCCAGAAGAGCCCAGGCTCCCGCTGAGGTGTCTCCCCGTTGTCAAGCCCGGCGCCCCAGGTGACTTGGCAAAGAGTGAGGTGAGCTCCATTAGGGCTCTGAGCATTGCAGTGAATTCCCAGGATGGTGATTCTTAAGGCTTGAGAAGCTGGCCGGACAACCACATCCTTCCCACTGCCTTAAGCAACACCCCTGGGACTGCCAGGTTTGTCAGCAGTAACTTTGATCCTCTACTCTCTCTGGATGAAAAGAAGTTGGAATTTGTTGGAAAGTATTTCACACCAAATGGCTGAGCTATTGAAATCACTTTCTCAGGAAGGCTC
>NW_021145618.1:0-75000 GCF_002837175.3 Physeter macrocephalus
TCCAATGGAAGTGAGAGACAATACCACTTTCACAAGAAAAATGATTATAACCTAGAAAACGTGACCATAGAAAATATTCAAGCCTGTAAGAGATGTGGATTAAATCAGTAAAAACCTGTCATTCTATACAACCCACTCTGCAGTAATTAATAAAAGCAACAATGACAAAGCTTGGAAGCAATGCTGTCAAACCAGAACTTTATTTCACAATTAATGAACATCTGAAAGAAGGGAAGTAAATATGAGCACACATAATGAAAGGGGTGCTCAGGGGATCAGATCCAAAGACGTGTACGACAAGAAAGTGACAAACAGATTAAGGATGCAGTTCGCAGCTCAATTTGTTTTTACAGCACAATGGAAGTGAAAGGCAATGCAGCCCTTAGACTCGGGATTTTTTAATAAACTCTGTTTTAATAACCTGGAACCCAGCCCTGTAATTAGCTGTAATTTACTGAGATATGGAATCTTGAACACAATATAATGAAAACTGAAACCTCAGAGGAGGAACATGAAAAAAATACAAGTCATAAAAATACAATTATTGCTGCAAGGAACTTACAGCTATTTATAGAGATAAATCTAAGACTATGTCACATTGATAGAACAGTGGGAAGACAGATTTTTGGCCGATCTGTGATTGAGTCTGATTTCGTTTTTTCACGTTCAGTGCCCCTTCCTCTGGGCACATAAATCCCAGAAGGCTGCATATAGCTGAGCCCTTCCCAAGACACTAGAGGTCCAAGGTGTCATGCCAAAAGGTTAGCCAACCAGGTGACCTTCTGAGGTCCCCTTTGGAGGCTCAGTTACATACACGTTGGGATCATCGGCCCCTGCCCCCATGCAATGCTCTATGGAAATTCTACCAAAATGCTTCTTCAAGGAGGAAAGACTCATTTATCACCTTTTTAGAAAGCATCCATGGACGACATCAGACTGTCTCAGCGTTCATGGTTCTTTTCTTCTATAAAATAAGACGTGATCCTTTTGGGACAACTAAATTAATAAATCCTGAAATTAATAAACTGTACCAAGACCCACAAATTTGTTTTCAATAGAATAGTTAAATTTAAATGGCAATTTTAAAAACTGAAAAACTTCTCTATCTCTAGCTGGAGTCCTCACTGGAGGTTGACAATTAGGGGTGAGACAACAGGAAACCATGTATCCTGTCGTGGAACACAACGTGTAACTCCTAGCATTGATTTAGAATCTACATTATTTATCAACATATTACAAGACTGTGACAGCACTGTCAACGTGTTAACTATGAAGCCCCTTTCTAGGATAAGAAGGGCAGGCAAGGGCCTCCTGCTGCAGGCTGCAAATCCATCACAGCTTAAAGTCTGGCCAGACCCTCTCTCTGCTTAACTGTGGAACTGAACAGGCTCGCTGAACTATTTTACAGGGACCTGAACGCTGGAACAGAACACGTAAAACGGTCTGGCAGCTGCATGTCAGAGGCCTCACCAACCTTGCTCTCTGTGCTTACGGTACCAACAGAGTCAGTTCCAAGCGATTCTGGGATGTCCGTAAGGCTGAGAAGAGAAAGAAAACGTAAGACTGATTAGGTCAGCAGTCTCTGGCGCACTGGAAATTAATCTCATTTTAAGAAAGAGCTACAAGCACAGTATAAATGGCTATTTTCATTTACAGCTGAAAAGTCTTTGACCCTAGGCCCTAAATGAGGCCCTCTATTTTTTTAAATACCAGCCGTAAGTAACATTTCACATGGCTCTTTGAGACCTCGATCTGAGACACTCACTGATCCATGATGGAGTAAGTTTAGAAAATGCTGTTCCCTGCGCCTTGAGATCCCCGGCCAGTTAGGACACTGACGTTCTGCAGCAGGTGTGGTACCTGCTCTGTTTCATCAGCTTCCCAGAGTTTCTGACCACAGAGGAGCTGGCCTCTCTGTTAGAGCGCCAGAGTGGCCCTGCTAAAGGAGGGACAAAGGCGACACGCCTGCTGAGCCCTCAGTCGGTTCCTGGGTGCTTTAGTCATCAGCTCCCTTGAAGCAGGGGTGACGGCCTCTGCTTCTCTGTGATCCCCCGATGCAGGGCATCGGGGGTCACTCAAGTAGTTCGTGAGGCAGGGAAAGAAGGAAGGAGAGGATCAGATGACAGGGAGGGGGCAACCGCAGGTGCCGAGGGCAGGAGAGGAAGGGAAACAAGCCCCTGGTCACCCCGGTCAGCTGGGCTCTGCTGTCTGGACAGTTAGGACCCAGCACCACTGCGCCTTCACCTCTCACCAGCCATGCCAAAGCTCTTCTTGGATTGTTCTCTATCCCGAACAGGGTGGCCAGGCACGCAGCTTAGCAGTCAGGACCTCAGTCCTTGGGCTGCAGCGGCAGGAGCCAGAGCAAAGTCGCCACAAGGGCTGTTTGAGGCCCAATGAAGGACTGAAACAGACGCTGTGTCAAGGTTCCCTACCAGTCGAGAAAGGAAGAAACACACAAGAAGAGGAGCAAGGAAGAATCTGAGCTGCTGGGAAGCAGCCCTGCGCCCTGGGCTGTGAGCAAGCCTGGGAGAGCAGGGCCAGGCTGAGCAGCACAGCAGTAGCGCCGTCCCCTGCGGCTCCCTACCTTGGGCCGGTAGCCCTGCTCGGCCATCATCTTCGCCTCCTGCCGCAGCAGGGCGTCTGTGAGCTGCTCTGCCTGCCTCGCCTCTTCTTCCTCCTCCTCCTCCTGCTGGTCCGCTTCCCACGCCTGCAGCTGGCGCTCTGCAACCTGGGCACCGAGAGCAAAGTCACCTGGGACGGGCCACAGGGCAGAACCCTGCCTCTGATCCAGAGGGACAGGCTCAGTTCCCCCTGCTAGAGCATCAGCGCTCAGCACTAGTAGTGGCAGTGCCCTCATGGGAAGGACATTCATGGTACTGAATGGTACCATGGTACTGGAGAGGTTATGTGTGTGGTAAAATGCACCTTGTAAAAAGCTCTGGACGTAGCCATGTGTTGGGAAGATCCTTTTGTGTTAACTATTAGGTACTGAATTGAATAAAAAGAGACTTGTGGCCAGTGAGCCAGGTGCTTGCAGATGCAGCCAGGAAAGAGGCGAGGAACGGTAACAGCAGCCTTGTTCCCACAGGAGACGGAGGACACAGAGCGGGGCTGGAGCTACAACCAGGAGGGTCAGGGTTCCAGCGGGAAGTGAAAAGGGATGCTCTGAGCTCCCAAACGTGGGCTTCCTGGACAAGGTCCAGGCCAGGCTGTGGAAATAAGTCAAGGGTCCCTGAACCCTGTGCCATGATGGCGCAGGAACCTCAGCAGGGCCTGCTGCCCGTGCGTTCATCCCAGGGCTCAGCCCCACCTGGGCTTCCAGCTCCTGCTTCCTGGCCGATTTCAGTTCTTCGCTCTCCTCTTTCTCACGATGAGCTGACTCTCTTGCCTCCTCAAGATCTCGAATAAGTTGCTCTCTGTGTCTCAGGGATTCCTCTTGCTCCCGTCGGTTTTGTTCAATCTTTTCCTGTATTTGTTGTTGTCTCCCTGTCAGAACCTATCCTCAGCGGAAGGGAAGAGGGAAGATTTTGGTTAGACTTTAACAGATGCCTGTTCTATCAGCCGTGGACAGTCTGCAGCTGCAGCTACATGGAGACCCTGCCTAATCCTCAGCCTCAGGCCCAAATACACCAGATGAAGGCAAGCCCAGACTACGGGATCAGTCCAAACAATCGGCCACGTTTCCCACGCGGCCCATCGCACACAGAGTGCACGTGGACTGTGCGTATGGAGACAGCCGAGCACCAAAGAGATCAAAGCAGGCAGGGATGGAGCTCTGTCCCCAGGGCACAGACACACAGCAACAAGGTGACTCTCACTCCCTATCAGTGAGTTCTAGAAAAAGTAAGAAATCACAAGCCACGTAGATGGCCAGAGGCAGAGTCTGGGTCACCCCACCAACCTTGTGGATTTAAATTTACTGCTCAAAGCAGAAACCTGCTGTGTTTGATTCTTGGCCAGAGCAGGATTATGTCCAGATGATGGTCAGGACTTGGGAACCAGGAACAGCAGGAAGCCACCTGCCATACCCAACAGCCATGCTCTCTGGGGGCGACAAGTAAAGTGGCCACAATGAGGGGGAACATTTTAAATGGGGGGAAAAAAATAAAAAGATGCTGGAGAATATCTGGTATTCACAAAAGTGAAAAAGCACCAGTTGAGACCAGATTTCCCATGGGTTCTAAAATGTAGCATGCTGGCATGCACAGAATATAATTTCCATTTTAAACCACTTTAAGATAACTTCCAATACATGGATAATACAGACCTTTTTCCCCCCAAAACATTTCCATTGAATTGGGTTGTGTCTTTTAATGCACTACTTATATATGACAAATAAAACAGTCATGTTCCTTAGTCTACTTCTGGTTTTGCACTCCAAGAAAAAAATCCTAAATGTGGAAAAGGCTTCTGCACCAAGATGTTCACTGCAGTAATATATAACAGCTCAAAATCAGAAAAAAAAATGGATCCACAAAAGGAAATGGAAAAACAAACTTCTGTATACTCACAAGATATATTACACAGCCATCAAAATATTTACAAAGAAGATATAATAGTATAATAAAATGATCGAAATCAAATAGCTCAGTATAATATGTAGAAAAAACATTATCCATAGAAACAGAAGTGTAGAAGGAAATAAATAGTGGCTGTGTAGATGATGTAGATGGTGACTGTTTTTTTACTTTTTACTTTTCTGTACTGAATTTTTTCCTAGTAAGCGTATATACTTTTATAATGATATTGAAAGTCCACTGAAAATGCCCAGAGGGGACTCTGTTCCAGAACATTTGGCAGGGTCAGCACGTGGTCACCAACCCCAGACACCCGCCCGGCCACCTGCGCCCCTTCCTGGATTACCTCGCTCATCAGCCGGTCTCGAGCACTCCTCTCACGGGCCCACTCTGCCTCTCTCTTTTCCCACATTTCCTTAGCCTCCTCCCTAGGGAGACACAGAGAGGATGACAGCTGGATCCTTACCACCACCGGTGGTAGAAGAGAACCAAAGAACTAACAGGGCTCCAAGGCACCAGGTAGCACACACCTTCTGTGCGGCCGACCTCCAAATAAACTTTCAGCAGATTACAGGGAAGGACAACTTCACAGAAAGTATTACTATCGTAAGTACTTTAAGTTCCCTTTTTTAACACTCCATTTCCTTACAAAAAGCACTGGTGAAGACATGCATCCAGGACATTGAAACACTGAAGTGAATGAAACCATCGGGGCTGGAGAGGAGGAGGGGCACGCCGGTGCCTGAGCTCTGTCACCATGTTCCTGCGGTCACTCCATGTTCCTCACAGGTCACCCTGTGGCCTGGGGCAAGTGAGTGACTGCCTCGACTCCCCGTGACCCAAGTACTCTGTGACCCCAGCACTGGGCTGGATGTCAGGATTAAACAGGAGGAGGACCATAAAGCACTTAGCACAGTGTCTGGCACACGGTAAGTGCTCAGTAAGTGTTACCTGTTATTCCAATACTTCAATTTACCAGATTAAGTTTTAGGATCCAGACCCATTCATATAGACCTAAGCAGCATTCAACGTCTCCATAATTTATAACAATTTCAAGTTTCTAAGATCTCAGATGAACAGATCCTTACTCTAAACCCTAACGGCTTCCACCTTAAATAACCCGAGAGAAACACCCCACAAGCCAGGTCCATTAGCCAAGATGTGCTCCTCACGAATAATGGACAGAGGAACAAGGACGGGAATTTCATCAACAGCAGACAACACTCACGGCGACCTGCTGACCTGCGGGGATGGAGGCACAAGTAGAGGCCGGGATGCCACCTCTCACCTCAACAGCATCTGCAGCTCCGCCTCCCGCGCCCTCTCCAGGTGCAGCTGCTCCTCGATGACCCGCTTCATCCAGGCCACGTCGGCCTGGGCCTGCTCCCTCCGGGCCAGGTGCACGCGCTGGTTCTCGTCCTCCTCCTCCAGCAGCGCCTGCAGGATGCGCCTGTCTGCCTCCTAGAGGAAGGACGAGGAAGCGCAGTGGGCGCGGTGCCCAGCCCTGCAGTAGCAACAGCCTCAGCTCCGCCAGCCCCTCGGCACTGAAAGCAGGCGTTCTGGGAAGACATGGGCTGTTTCCAGAGCAGGCAGGGTGTGATCACTTAGGGATGGTTTAGACGCCACAGAGGCCCAGGAGCTTTTCTCTGCCCACAGGGAGAGACCCTCTGCCAGCACACGCACATCTCTGCCCTCGGACACATCTGGTAGCACAGCTTTTTAGAACACAATTTGCCAGCAATTCCACTTCACAGGATATAAGCTACAGAGACAGAAATGCACAGAGATATATGCACAAAGTGCTCCCTGCAGCTGTTCCGTAAGAGGAAAGCCGACTGGGGTGGGAGAGCAACTCTCCTGTCCGGTCTCAGTGAGGGAGCCCATCAAAATACTTGCCAGGAATACTGAGCAGCTAGTCAAAAAGAACAAGCTCAGTCTAAGAACACTGGTCTGGAAGCCTGAGGTACTGTACTAAGCCTGTACTCTTAGGTACTATGCTGTGCAGTGCCACTTCAAGTACATTTAAAAATGAAACTGAAAACCCCCCAAACTCACCACTTCCCTGTATGTGTGTCTATGTAAATACAGTTGATTCCTGAACAACATGGGTTTGAACTGTGTGAGTCCACTTACACACAGATTTTTTTCAATAAATATACTACTTGTATTTTTATTTTACAGATCTTTAAATTAACTAAGTGTGGGAAAAGTGTTTGACTACAGAGTACAGTACGTAAACTGAAATGAACTAGGGTTTGAGTCCCGATTCTAACCAAACTGTTTTAGCTTCCTGCCCTTCAGTGGGTCATTTATCAATTCCTTTGTTTTTGAGGCAGAGAGAGCAGTACGCGGGTTTTCAACTCGGTGGGGGTCAGCACCCCTAACCCCCACGTGGTTCAGGGGTCAACTGCCTATCTAGAAAGATGTACACCCAAACAGACACCTCTGGGAGGGGCAGGGATTGCAGGGGCTGCTGGTCAAGGGGGGATCTCACTTGGTGTTTTCTTATGAGAACGCACCCATTACTAAGCAATGGAAAACATGCTTTTCAAAAGAAAGTGAAAGAAACGCCAGGCTGTCCCTTCAGATTTACCAGTTCCTCTTGGATCTGCTGTGTACGTCTGTTGAGCTGCACGTTATACTGATGTCTCAAAAAGCGTCTAGAAATGAGAAAATATGGGTTGCCTTCAGTGTTTCCTAAAGAATTAAGCAGAGGTTAGACAGCTGCTTTCTGCAGACTGTATCCTGTTCGGTTTCAGGGTTACCAGTGCACGTCTGAGAAAGTGAGAGGCTCGCCCGCTTGGGGAAGGCAGGCGAGGGGTTGGGGGTCCTTCTCACACGCACCCCAGCTCCGCCTTCTGCCACAAGGCTGCCATCCGCTTCCGCTCTTCCTCCAGCCTCTCCAGCTCCCAGCGCTGCTTCAGCAGATTCTCCTGCTCCTTCTTTAGTTTGGTGGCCTATGGGTACAAGACGGTAAACCCAGGTAAGCGCGTGAGAATCAGACTTCCTGCATCCCTCAGCAGACACGACGCAACAAGGGTGGCCTGGCCACCTGGTGCCAGGATCCCCTTCCACCTCCGGGGCTCTAAGCCCCTTGGCCCAGCTCATTCATTCATTTTGCTGGGTCTTCCCAACCCTGCCGACAAGGATGAACCCCTGCCCTGTGCTCCCACAGGGCCCTGCGCTGTCCAAGCCTATTGTAACTAAACATCTGTCTCCCTGACCTGACACAGCTCCCAGCTGTATCCCTAGCAGCCAGCCCAGTGCTCGGCACTTAGAATACGTAGTGGGCACAAAGGATCTAGTTCTTGAATCATTCTGGCCTGGGAAAGCGGGGGAGTGCTCCCCTCGCCTGAATGAGAAGATCCAGCCCCCCAGAGCAACTGTGCACAGTATTCTCAAAACAGCTTCCTGGACCAAAGATCCTCATGGTTTGTGCCTCGAGACCCCCAAACTGCTAGTCTCCCACGAGAGCTGTGTGCTGGATCATCAGACTAAGTCAAGTCTACTAAGAGCACTTGAAATCCAAGTTCTCAGGAGGCTCTCAGACAGCAGGCCTCTCTACACACGTTTGAGAGGACAGGTGTTATCTCCTGATGGTTAACATTCTAGAATCTGGGCACAGAAAGAACCACAGATGAGAACACGTGTCAGAAGGAGAACCCAGCGTTGTTTCCCTTCTTAGAATCGCCCCCCGGATATGATCTCTGTTTAGTGCAGCTTTTTAAACGCCCGTTTCCTAACAACAAGGAGCTGCGAGCAAGGAGGCCCTGGTGGCCAGGGCTCGCCCTCACCTCCATCTCCTTCACCTTCAGCTCCTCCATCTGCTGACGCAGCGCGTCTGCCTGCAGTTTACCCTCCAGTTGCCTCCTCTCCTCTTCTGCTTTCATCCGTTCCAGCGCTTCCCGGCGGGCCGTTTCATATTCATTTTCATACCGTTTTTCCTTTTCCTCTTTGGCGACTTCTTGCTGCATGGAGCCAAAGGGACCCGGGGGTCAGTATCTGTAGCACGGAGCTCACAAAGACCCAGCTCCCCACCACCAGTCAGCAGGCCTCAGGGCCCGTTCCTTATTCCAACACATCTGTACCGGAGGAGGCCATGCACTTATCAGCTGTGTGGCCCAGGCAAAGGTGCATCTTCCTGGGCTCAATTCTCACTGTGGGAACCATGGGAGTGGTGCTGCCCTCAGAGACGAAGCTGGGGAGGCTCTCGGCACAGTGCCTGGTACGGAGGAGGGGCTCAAGAACACCGGGGTTCCTTCCCTTCCACAAGTCAACAAAACACTTTCCAAAATGAACCCAGAGGTGAAGCAATAGGTCCACGGAGGTGTGGACTTTTATCCCCAGAGTTGCTGCTATAAACCAAGGTTGAGAGTTTATGACGTGAATTACATCAAAAGAGGGTGCTGCAACAGAAACAACCTTTAAGGATGCATGTTGCATCTACCATCAACCAGCCCTGGACGCCTTGTCTTATTCTGCCCCTGGGAGTGATCACGTAGGATTCTTGTCTGCATAAGAACAGCAAACATTCAGTTTTAACATGTGTTAAGTAAACCAAGAAAAAGTCTATTCCTGTATTGGAGTCATTAACATTGAAAACAAGAAACAAATTCAGAGACATGGAGACAGTCTCCCAACACATACCACACCTGTTTTTTTTCCTCTTTCTGTGCTTCCCAAGAGCTTATCACATGTTTCTTGTGAAGTTCCAATTCAATCTGAGGATGAGAAGGCAGAGAATAAACTTCCTCACTGATTCATTGGACACATATTCACTGCCGAGTACAGTGTCATGGCCTGGAATGTGGCCAGGTGTCTTATAAGGAAGCGCATGGTGACCCCAACATATACAGTCTGATTGCAAGTCAATTAGAAAACCAAAGGACCAGTCAATTCTAAACCATGTCAAGAATTGGAACAAAGTAACAAACTTTTCTTCCAGTACCCTTGGGGCTGAGCCCGAACAGGTCAGCAGACACTGAAATGGAAATCTAATCTCAAAGGCCACCCTGGTAGGTCTAAAGCCTGCCAGGCCCCAGGGCAGAAGCTGGATGAGGAAAGACTCAACCTTTGGCCTGGCTCCCCAGTACTCCCTCTGCAAAAGAGCAGCTGTAAAAACATGCACTACCTGTATCAATAGATGCAACAAATTTGGGGTAATTAATAAGAGATTTGGGTTTAAACAATCTTTTGGATCAGAAAATGAATTGTACCACTGTCCAAAAGCTTTCGTTTGGGAAATTGTTTATAAAAGTTTTTAATTTCTTCCTCAACTCACACATGTAAACATTTGCAACTAACTTGAATGTTCTGAATAAACATCTGAGTAGGACTTTGGAGGAGCCACTGAAATCTACAAATGGCTGGGAAGAGGAGTCCTCCCAGGTTTAGAGCTAACCGCACAACACTCCAGAGCAGCCAGATGCTCTATTACTTGTGACTGGCAATTTCTACATGAAGTTATGAGTATGTAAGTTAACACACCAAGTATATACACAAACTATAAACTGAAATTAATTAATTATATCCTTCATGGGATTCTCTCCCTCTAGCCCAATCTCTGCTGAATGATGTCACCCCAGCCAAGACGCCCCGCTCTCTCCTTGCCCCAAAGCCTGTGGATTTGTCCCCCTTTCTCCTGCCACCCCAGTTCTGACCTTCACCATTACTTGCCTGGGCTGCGGCAGCAACCCCTCAATTGATATCACCGCTTCCGGCCCACCTCGACATTACTGCCAAAGCTGCTGCTCCCCAAAATGCAGCTGGGACCCTGTTGCACCCCTGCTTAACATCACGCAGGTGCTCCCCAGCACTTCCAGTGGAAGGCCATATGAGGCCGTCCAAGGTGGCCCCTTCTGCCTACCAAGCCTCTGCCCTTGGGGTCCCCCCTCCCCATCAGACGTCCCAACCTCACAGCCACTTGTAGCTGTTAACCGAATGAACCAGATCTTCTGTGTGGGGCTTCTTTTCAGGTTGGCTGGAGTGATCTCTGTTTCACCCCAGCACAAGATGCAAGCTTAAAAACAAGACGGGAAACATGACTTCATCTACTTAGGCAAATCAACAGAAGGATCTCCTTGGTTTTCACCTCTCGAAGTTTGGGGTTGTTCTTTTTCCAGTGTTCATACAAAAGCTGTTCAGCAATCTGTCAAGAAAACACAAAGAGGGAAGCCTGATGTCACTTTTCCAATCTGTCCACATTTTGGATAACCCACAATAGAAGCCAGCTCAGGCTAAGAGCTCCTCCACTGGCACGCCGGCACTGTGCCTGCCCTTCAGACCTCCCACATGCCTCACACGCACGGCGCTGGGAGCCAGACACCTGATTGGAAGCACACAGTGCTGACAAATGACTCTTATAATGGTAACAAAAGGGGGCCAAAATCTGATGCTACAGATGGGTCCTAGATACTAAAGATCTGTTTCAAAATATACAACAGGCTTAAAAACAGAGTTTTGGGGCTCACCACTGCACACGACTACTTTGGAAGATAAAATATACCACTCCCAGCCCTTTGTGGGACCAGAGAACTAGAATAAAGAAAAAGGACTCAGATGTAATGATTAAGGGGCCAAAGAGAATAGAGATGACTCATGGAAAACATACATAAAGAACAACTCAGAGTAAGCACTTTTCCCGACTGGCTCTGGAGTGAACTGCCGTCTCAACAGGTCAGAGCCCCCGAGGGGACCCCACGTGGCATCACTGACAGGCTGGGGACTCCCGCTCTGCAGCCTCCTAAAAAGCTACTTACCAGTTTCCTTTGCTCCTCTCGGGCTGACTTCAGATTCCCGTGCTGCTCCCGGATTCTTCTTTCCCTCAAGTTCATGCTCAGCCTCAGCTCCTCCAGTTCTCTGGCCAGCAGGTCCTGCTCCTCCGCCAGAAGCTGCCCAAGTCTCTGCCGTCGGGCCTCCAGACGCTTCCTCCTCTCCTCCTTCATCTTCTCCCGCTGGTAGGCGTGCATGCTGGGTAAGAAGGAGCCACCATCAACCAGGTGTGCTACAGCCGCACAGGGAACATGTGGCTGGTTGTGTGGGTGACAGAGGCTGAGGCAGACAGAATGTGGCGATCCGGGAAGGTTTCTTCCAGCCAAAGTGAACAGAGGTGACAGAACCACTATGCATAATAGAATATTGTTTTTGCAAGAAGAAAATGTATAATGGGCTTATATATGCGCGTGCTAACAGTACCAGCTAATATTATTTGAGCAGTTACCGCGTACCAGGTACTACATACCTGGACGGTTTTATATTAATCATCACATAAATCCTATAAAGTAGGTTCTGTTTTAGCCCCTCTTGACTGATGAGGAAACTGAGCTCATTCATACAGCAAGTGACACAGTCAGGGTTTCTATCTAGGTCTGTCTGACTCCAAAACCTATGCTCTTAACCTCAATGTTTTTACATGTATTTCTACAGAAAATGGGTGTATGTGTGTATACATATTTACACACAAACACAAATGGAGAGGAGTATGGGAGGATATGCACCAGACAGTTCATTGTGGTTCTCTCCTGGGGGTATGGGGTTACGAAGGAGACTTCCACATTCTACATACATTTCTCATCATTTTATCTTTTCAGTGCGAATGTGTTACTTCACTGATGATCTTTTTTTCAATTTCCAGTTGGAAAGACATCACTGTGCAGGTAATCCATGCTGTCCAGCCACCCTCCCCCAGGTCCTTAAGGTCACATCTCCTGACAGCGAGTGGCCCTCAACCCTAACCCACGGCGGTCACCACACAATTACCTCCTCTGGTAGGAGGCCTTGGAGCTCCATTCTGCCTGTTTGGAGCTGCAGATGTCAGACACCTTGAAGTAGCGGTTGTTCTGATCCCACTGCTGCCGAAGCTGGGCCTCCTGCTCCCGGCGTCGCTGTCGCGCAGCCTGCTGATCCGGGAGCCTCCGGCTGCACCAGGAGGAGGGCAGCGTGGGGAGTGCCATCTGAGGAGAACAGCAGTGATAAGAAAATGAGCCTGCTGCAACCCCTCATCCCTTTAAATTAGCGTGATCCTCACCCCTTGGCTGAACACTGGAATCGCCTGGTAGAGCCTGGGCCTCACTCCAGACCAGTTAAATCAAAAAAGTCTTAGTGTAGGCCCCCAGGCACCAGCATTTTAAAAATGACTTGTCGGGCTTCCCTGGTGGCGCAGTGGTTGAGAATCGCCTGCCGATGCAGGGGACACGGGTTCGTGCCCCGGTCTGGGAGGATCCCACATGCCGCGGAGCGGCTGGGCCCGTGAGCCATGGCCGCTGAGCCTGCGCCTCCGGAGCCTGTGCTCCGCAACGGGAGAGGCCACAATAGTGAGAGGCCCGCGTACCGCAAAAAAAAAAAAGACGTAATCAGGGCTGCATATCATCTACTTAAATAAGCGTGGACTGCACCAGGCTGTGAGCCAGACATCATGAAGGGCACTGCAGGCAGAGACAGAGAACCAGTCCTGGCAATGCTGGACAAGCACACTGGGCACTTCTATGCTCTGCCTAAGGTAACATAGATAATAATTTAAGGAATACGTGTGTGTGCCAAGCCCTTGACATATACGATCTTTTTCATTGTTACTATCGCCCCATTTTTTGGCAGGTGATAAAACTTAAGTTCAAAGAGGTAAAATGACTTGCTCAAGATCACAAAACCAGAAAGTGGAGGAAATTTATAAAAGAGCTGGGATCCTAATTCATGTTAGTCTGAGATGAGGGCCCGGGCTCTATAGAGTGCAAGAGGCTGCCTGTTGGGACCAACATGCCCTGGCTTCGGCAACCCGCAGAGAGTGGCCCAATCCAGGTGTCACATCTGGAAGTGTTCTGGATTAGCATGGAGGGAGATCCCTCATCTTACGGATGGAGAAACCACCACCCAGAGAGAGGAATCAATTTGCATGGGTCAAGGAGCAATCTGGGGACACAGCTGGAGATTTGAAAGCAGAACCAGTCTCACTCCGGACACCTTTTCCCCTGGTCCAAAAGCTGCCCTATGTGCAGGGTCTACACAGTGCTTGGCTGTGACAATGCTTAAGGAGCTTCTGTTGAATAAGCAAACTAAGAGTCTTCCGATCCCGAAGGAAAATGATCTGCGTGTATGGGCCGAGTTTAGCCTGAGGCTGCCAGTTTATGATCTGTCTTCAGACTGTGGCAGGCTTGACAAACTTTTTTCCTTGCCCTGTGAGCCGCCCGCGGATAAATCTTTGCACCAGGAGTCAGAAAACTTAAGATTCCGGTCCCGGATCTGCCACCAACAAGCTGGGCTGCTCCCTGAAAAAGTCGCATTCCTCGGTAACAAAAGCGGTTACAGAGGAAAACGTCGGACCCAGAGCGCGCGGGGAATAGAGTGAGAACGGGAAGCCGAACCCCCGGGCGCTCTGCGATCGCGTCCTGCGATGGCGGGCGCGCTTCCCGCCAGCGCGGGGCCGACTGCAGCGGGGCTCTGAGGGTCCGGGTCCCAAAGCCGGCCCCCGGCCGAGCCCAAACCTCCGACTTACGTTTCTCTGCGCCCCGGAATTTTCGAAGGCTGTCCCGGCCCGAGCTGCAGCATGTCCCAACCGAGCCCGGCCGGGCCCGCGGCGACCCTCTCGGGCAGAGCTGCACCTACGCCGGCCGTTTCCCCGCTCGTTGCCGGGGCAACGGGTCGGCGACGGAGCGCCGCGAGGGCCAAGCCTCCTGCAGCGCGATTACTAGGCGCGCAGAGAGGAAAAAGAAGGCTGTGTTTTTCTCTGGTGTCCCCGCGTGATGGGTAGGAGCTCAATGGCAAACGTCGCTAGTCCTGGAAACAGGCAAGGAAAGAGGAAAAGAATCCATTCACTACACCAAATTCAGGATGAAGGTGAGGATGGGGGGAAATCAGAGGGATATGATAGGGGAGGTGATTATAAGCCAGTGGTTCTCAAACCTGGCTGCGCATGAGAATCATCTCGGGAGCTCTTAAAAATCCAGATGTCCAGGGCTTCCCTGGTGGCGCAGTGGTTGCGCGTCCGCCTGCCGATGCAGGGGAACCGGGTTCGCGCCCCGGTCTGGGAGGGTCCCGCATGCCGTGGAGCGGCTGGGCCCGTGAGCCATGGCCGCTGGGCCTGCGCGTCCGGAGCCTGTGCTCCGCAACGGGAGAGGCCGCGGCGGAGGGAGGCCCGCATACCACAAAAAAAAAAAAAAAATCCAGATGTCCAAACCAAACTCCAGACAAACCCCATCAAGCTCCCTGAGGGTATCAGTGGTTGTCTAAGCCCCCCAGGTGCTTTCGACGTGCAGCCAGCTCGCAGAACCGCTGGCATCAGTAGGGACGAGTTACTGGTAACTTTCTATTGTCTTAGGATAGTGGCGGGTTCAAGTCTTCATTCTCTTAGTGTGTTTTATAACTCGCAGGTGTTACGTGTATTATCTTATGTATCAACTATTCCATTAAAAAAATAAAAACATCCGCTCTTTGATTCATGCTCTTTTCATTTTCCCATTCTTGTCGTCATTTACTCTCTCTTTCATTCCTTCCTCCCTTTATTCCATTCTCTGTTTTCCAGGATGCAGCATAATGTCCGGTTGAACAGTGTGGCCTCTGCTGCAACCTCCACCACGCTAGTCATGTGGTCTTGGACAGGTCACTTCATCACTCTGTGCCTCAGTGTCCTCGTCTGTGAAATGAGAATGTAAAAGTAATTGAAAAAGGAGGCCGTGAGACTGGGGAGGCTCTGATGCCTCTGTAGCCTATGCAAGCCAACCTAAACCGAGGCCAGAGCCAATGCACTCGAATCCGAGAAAATGAAACTTACCAATCACCAACAGCCAGCTAGGCGTTCCCAAACAAGGCAACCCCTTAAGCGATAGCCAATCAAATGATTTCCTTGCTTTCACATCTTCTTTCTAAAAACCTCTCTCCTAGATTCTGCCCGTAGAGCGCTCCTGACCACCTTTTCTTTGGTGCTGCCTGATTCAAATCAGTAAGTCTTGAAAATTTTACGATGCCTCAGTTTAGCTTTTAAAAATAATACCATCAGGGCTGCTTTTGAAAATTTTACTATGCCTCAGTTTAGCTTTTAAAAAGAATACCATCAGGGCTGCTTTCTAGGGTTGCCCTTGTGAGAGGAAATGAAGGTTTAAATGGAGAGGGCCCAGCAGCAGAGCACCTGGTGCATCTCAGGTGAGCACTGTCTCTCACATCCCCCTTTACTTGACACATGTTTACTCAGCATCTGCCCTGCCTCATGCATGAGATTCCCCAGGGTTAGCCTCCGATTGGTCCCAACCCCTTTGGCCAAGGTCATGGCCACTCTTCCATATTGTGTCCCCAGTGGAGAAGGGAAGCAGCCACCCACTCTGATCAACCCAGCCAGAGCTGCCCACACAACAAAAGAGCCCAATAAATAAATACTTGTTGATGGGCCTCCTTGAGTGTGGTAGGAACTTTAGAAACATGTGAATTGTGTTGTGGGAGACTTGACTTCAGGTCCTGATTTTGTGCCTCTTGGGCAAGGGCCTTCCACTCTCTGGGCCTCAGTTGCCTCATCTGTATAATGGCCTTAAAGGACCAAACAAGCTCCACTACTGGGATCAAGGGCCTAGGGCTTGACTGGCCTGGTCCTGGAAGCCTGAGGCCCCAGGCCATAGCCTCTGGGCCTCTTCTTCTGGAATGGCACTTGTCCAAGGAACCACAGCTTGTAGGAGGTAGAGCCAGGACTTGAACCCAGCTCTGTCTGATTCCAGGGCCTGAACACTCTCTGAAGCACCGAGAGGGTAGGGATCATTACCTTCCCTGCTGTGGCTCCAGTGCCTGGCACAATGTAGGCACTTAATAAATATTCATCAAGAATGAATGAGTAGATTCCCCCCAACTTGAGTCCCTTCTTTTTCTCCAAAAGAAAAAGGGAAAGATGGTATTGAAAGACAACAAAAAGAAAGACATAAAGGGACTAACATTGTTTGAATACCTACCATGTGTCAGATGCTTTTAGATGTAGTTTCTTGTTTAAGCTTCCCTCTGACATGTAAGGTTCCTGCCTGCATTTTGCAGATGAGGAGACTGAGACTCTGAGATCTCAAGCAACTCTCTTGAGGTCACACAGCATGGACGACAAGAGTCAGGATTTACACCCAACCTCCAGAGCTTGTAAATCTCTTTTCAGTCTGCTTTTCCAGCAGCTTTGTACGTGCAGATGTAGCTCTTAAAAGAGGCCAGCAGATATGGGCCAGCTGGGCCATATCAAGAGTTCAGCAATATTAAATATTTAGTGACAGTTTGATGACTACGGCACACGGCACTAGGAGGGAAAGCCTTGGCAGGCAGCCATCGAGGTGGACGCTGCACGCACTGGGCCCTGGGCCAGCGCACCGTTCCTTGGGGCTGTTCTTGGACTTGTCTTTGGGTGTCCTGGCATGGGAGGAGAAAACAGGAATGGGGAGGCGGCATGATGACACGGGAGCGGCTCCCTATTAGCTGAAACGTGACAGTGCTGGAGGCCATGCGATGCCCTCACTTAATCGGCAGGTGGCATTGCCAAGGCACATTTACCTACGCTGAGTTTTCACAGCGTTTCAACATCAACCACCCTGGTTTCTCTCTTCATACCTGAGCTGGGCTCCCCACCCTCCCTAAGACAAGGATGCAGAAGCAGACAGGTGAGCTCAAAGACCCTGGGGCTATGGGGCTGCCTCTCAGAGCCCCAGTTTTGTGTTTTACTAGCACTGAATTGTTTGACTGTTTGACTAGCCCTGAATTATTTCGTATCTCTGAGCTTCAGTTTTCTCACCTGTAAAATGGGGCTAGTAGTGCTGGTTGGTTTAACAGCTGCCTCAACCCAGTGCCGGGCACGTGATTAGCACTTGATAAGTGATACCTGTTGGTGTTATAGTTGCCCTAGTGCCGACAGTTTTCTGCATAGCGCCTGCTCAAGCGCTGGGTTTAGTTCCCTTTCTCCTAAGGGAAGGAGCTGAGAAACTATTACAGGCACACCTTGGAGATATTGCAGGTTCAGTTCCAGACCCCCACAATAAAGCAAATACCACAATAAAATGAGTCACACAGATTTCTTAGTTTCCATGCATACGTAAGTTACGTTTATACTATACTGTAGTCTATTAATTGTGCAACAGCATTATGTCTAAACAAACAATACACAAACCTTCATTAAAAAATATTTTATTGGGACTTCCGTGGTGGCGCAGTGATTAAGAATCCGCCTGCCAATGCAGGGGACACGGGTTCGAGCCCTGGTCCGGGAAGATCCCACGTGCCACAGAGCAGCTAAGCCCATGCGCCACAACTACTGAGCCTGCGCTCTAGAGCCCGCGAGCCACAACTACTGAAGCCCACGCGCCTAGAGCCCGTGCTCCGCAACAAGAGAAGCCACCGCCGTGAGAAACCCACGCACTGCGACGAAGTGTAACCCCCGCTCGCCGTAACTAAAGCCAGCACGCAGCAAAGAAACTCAACACAGCCAAAAAATAAATAAATAAAATAAAATAAATACTTTATTGATAAAAAATGCCAACCATCATCTGAACCTCAGCATGTCATGATCTTTTTGCAATACTCACATCAAAGATCACCGATCGGGGACTTCCCTGGCAGTCCAGTGGTTAAGACTCTGCACTTCCAATGCAGGGGGCGCAGGTTCGATCCCTAGTTGGGAACTGAGATCCCACATGCTTTGCCGAAGAGCAGCCAAAAAAAGAAACCCCGAGAAACAAAAAACAGATCACCAATCACAGATGACCATAACAACTATAATAATAATGGAAAAGTTTGAAATATTGTGAGAATTACCAGTGTCTTGGTGACACAGACACATGAAGTGAGCAAAGTCTGTTGGAAAAATGGCACCGACAGACTCTCTTAACGCAGCGTTGCCACAAACCTTCCATTTGTAAAGAACACAGTATCTGTGAAGTGCAATAGAGCGAGATCTGCCTATACTAATTTGCTCACCACCAGTTGATAAACACATAGCCATTCTCCCAGTTTCCCTGCTTGAGCTGCACACTGATTGGGGTGGGGTGTCTACTCCTCTCTGCGTGTGGTTCAGGAGTAAATCCTGATTTGTCTAAGTCAGCTATGATGGAGCCATGCCCTTGACTGGGCTGGCAGTGGGCTTGAGGCCCAGTCCTGCCCAATGACATTTAAGGGTACATCTCCTGGGGGTAGGGGTGGTTTTGCTGGGTCTGTGGGAGACCTGTGGTACTGCTGCAGCCCTCCTCTCCGGGAGGAAGACCCTGACACAGCTGACCGTGACCTTCGCAGGGAAGGAACAGAAGAATCTGGTCCTTGATGGTGACGTCAAATACGGAATTAACCCACCAACTGGGCCCCCACCCCACAGCTTGGGATTCCTTTTTTTTTTTCTTTTAAGATTTTTGCTTTTTACTATTTTTTATGGTAAAACAGCATACAACCTGAGATCTACCCTCTTAAAAAATCTTTACGTGTACAGTACAGAGTTGTTAATGGATACAGAAAACGTGATCTATACATACCATGGGATTCTTTTTAGAAGGTAAAATAGAGTCTTGTTGCTTAAATAATTTTTCAGTCAGCAGGAAGTACTCCCATACACAGACTTTTCTAGAGCAGCATTGCTCAAAGTACAATTCTTTTTGTTTTAATCCATGACTTTTTGGGGGGTAAAATACACATAAAAATCAACATTTTAACCATTTTAAGTGTACAATTCAGTGGCATTAAGTATATTCATAATATTGTACAACCATCTCAAAGTATGATTTTTTTTTCTGTTTCAACTTTTTTTTTTTTTTTTTTTTTTTTTTGCGGTACGCGGGCCTCTCACTGCTGTGGCCTCTCCCGCTGCGGAGCACAGGCTCCGGACGCGCAGGCTCAGCGGCCATGGCTCACGGGCCCAGCTGCTCCGCGGCATGTGGGATCTTCCCGGACCGGGGCATGAACCCGTGTCCCCTGCATCGGCAGGTGGACTCTCAACCACTGCGCCACCAGGGAAGTCCTGTTTCAACTATTTAATGTAAAAAATCAGGTCATGGAAATATAAATCATCATCATCATCATTCTGCAGCACACATCACACTGTGGGTATGGATATTTCCATGTATTATTGGCAAGAGAAACCACAAGAAAACAAAATAACTATTCAAACACTCCTTTCCCCAGGCAGGTTGGCAGTCAGCTGTGGCCCACATTCACAAGAGAATTCCAAAAGAATGCTGTTCCAGGCGGTACAGCAGGGGCATGGATTAGCGTGGTTGTTTTAACTCTGATCTTTCAGCGCTAGGGCTGGTTTCCTTTCCCACGGCTGAACTTCTGAAGACAGGCCTCACCACGTGCAAATGGCACACTTTCTAGAAAGCAGATGGTGTATGAGACCCTCGCGTATGAGACCCACCCCAAGTGTAATTCTTGGACCATGACAACAGCTGGGGAAGAGATGTCAGAGGTTCCTCCCTAGCTGCCTCTGGGGGATGAGGCCCAAAAGGCACATCTCTGTGACAAGTTCCCCCTGCTGGATCTGACGTCACCACAGCTGGAAAACCACCTGGGCCAGTGTGGTGGAGCTCACCCCAACCAAATTCCTCCGTTTATACGGGGGGCTGAGTCCCAGAGATGGAGAGGTCATGCCCAAATGAGGTAAGTGGCAGAGCCAGTGTCTCTAATGAGAGCAGCTGGTGGCCTCAGCATGTGGAGGTGGAAACAGAAGCTGCAAAGAAGAGAAGACTTGGCCAGCACCTGCTTAGCACTTACTGAACATCTACTGTCCTGTGTGACTTCCCCTTGTCCTCGGTGTCTCTAGGAATTATGGGTTATCGCAACTCCACTTTTCAGATGGGGAAACTGAGGCTTAGCGTGGTTGGCCTGTATAGTGTAAGTCAGATCTCACAACCCCAGAGCCCATGCCGGTTCCATCCTGCTGGGCTGTCAGATGTGGGCACAGTCCACTGAGATGGGGCCTCAAGCCAGTCCTGTGTTTTCCATGCCTTTCCTAAACAGGAGCACCCACTGGCCATGCCTGGATGGCAGACAGCCTCCACTTCCTAAGTTTCTAAGTTCCAGGTGACTGGTGGATGGTGTCGGGCAGCTCCCTTCTCTGCTTAACCTTGAGCCTTCCTCGGCTCCCCCTCTCCTTCCATGTGAAGCCACACTGTGAACAAGCCACTGGACCTGGCACGGTCTGGGCCCTGGCCAAGTCCACCAACCACACTAGCCTTTTCTTTAAGTCTCACGGCCAATGTTTCTGCTGTGCTGTTCCCTCTGCCTAGAAGGCTGTTTCCCCTTCTAACTCCTCCTCATCCTTCAGGTCTTGGTGTAAATGCCCCTTCCTCTGAGAAGCCCTCCCCCACCTCTGACTGGGTCAGGTCCCCTGGCCTCAGAACACACTGGAGTTTTCCTCCATAGTGTTCACTGCAGTGTTAAAGAAATAATTTTAAAAATTAACATCCTAAAAAAAAAAAAAAATTAGCATCCTGCCCACACTAGACCGTGAACTTCATGAAAGCCAGGGACCTGGCTATCTGGTTCCTGCTGTGTGTCCCAGCCTCTGCTCTACTGCTTGGTACACAGTGGGTGCTTAATAAATACCTAGAGAGTGGGTGAATGAAACTATGGCAAGTGGGGCACTATGTCCTCATAGTCGGGGGGGAATGGGGACATGGGCTACAGGGCCACACCTCTGCTGGAGAGGTTTGCCGCGGAACCTGGACAGTGTGCAGGACTGGTTCCTAAAAATTCAGTGCGACCTCTGTTGAGCAGGCACCTGGGATGTTCCCAGTCTCCTCTATTGAGTTTCAGGATCCTTTGTACCCGAGAAAAGCTTTGCCACTCGTCCTGTCCACCGAGGTGTGCCTCCACTCCACGCTCATTGGGACAGTAAAGTTACTGGCCTGGGTCCTGCAGCAAAGCCAGCTGCCAGGGGGCAGTAGGGAGTGAGGGACACACCTCTAGAGCCACTAGTGGAATTAGAAGGTAGAAGGGACTTTTTTTTTTAATGGCCTCAGCTTAGCTTATTTATTTTATTTTTTAAAATTTTGTATTGGAGTATAGTTGATTTACAACGTTGTGTTAGTTTCAGGTGTACAGCAAAGTGAATCAGTTATACATATAGATATATCCACTCTTTTTTAGATTCTATTCCCATATAGGCCATTACAGAGTACTGAGTAGAGTTCCCTGTGCTATACAGCAGGTTCTTATAGTTATCTATTTTATATATAGCAGTGTGTATATGTCAATCCCAATCTTCCAATTTATCCCTCCCCCCCCACAGAGGGGGCTTTTGAAATCATCATGCTGAACCCATTCACTCAACACATGGGGAAACTGAGGCTCACAAAGGGAAGTAGAGTCTGGAAACCAGTCAACAAGAGTCAGGACCAGATCCTGGGTACCCTGAGAGGTGGGCCTGGGCGCTTTCACTCTACTTCCACCCAGAATTACTGAGAGCTGGGGAGGGCATTTCTAGAACCGTCAACATCCTCACCTTCAGCATCCCCATGTGACATATGCTGAGTGCCAACCTGTGTCCCAGGTGGATCCTTAAATTCTTAGGTGCCATCTCCTTGAATAGTCTCAATACTTTGAAGGAGGGGCTATTAGGATACCCATTTTACAGATGAGGAAACCGAGGCTCAGAGAGATTATGTTCTTTGCCCAAGGTCACACAGCTGGAAGTGGTAGAGCTACTAATAGCAATGGTACTTTGTTGTGACACTGTCTTCAGTCAGTGACATGGTTGGGTTTCCTTATAGCATTTTTTCCCCTGAGGCTGCCCCTATAGGTAGAAGATGAGGTGGCATTTCTCCCTTTACTCTGCTGTTTACATGCCCCAAATACTATGTTCATGCAGCAACTGAAAAAAAAGTTCAAATATTTAGCTGTAGTATGCGGTGCTGTTTTCCTGGGATGGCAGGGAGTGGGCCTGCTGGTGTGTGTCGCCTTTGCGTTAATTAGGGAGAAGCGGCAGACGGGCCCCGCAAAACAGCAAGGCGGGTTGGCATGGCAGCTCTTCACACCCAGGGGAGTTGGCTCAACAAAGCCAATTTGGCACATTTCATCCTGCTGAAAACCTGGCAGTTGGCGAGGTGACATCACTGGAATCAATTACCCCCACAATTGCCAGTCCTGGGTAGAAATAACTCAAGAAATCGATTTGTAATAACCACGCCATTCATCGAGGGCTGCCTGCCTGCCAAGTCACCAACTGCCTGATTTACATTAACCCGTTAAACCCCACATCGGCCCTGAGAGGTAGTTACCATTATTACTATTCTCGTTTTACAGGTGGGATAACTGAGGCTCAGAGAGGGGAGGTGTGGTAGGCTCAGTAACGGCCCTCAAAGAGATCAGGCGCTAATCCCTGGAGGCCCTCAGTGTGACCTGATTTGGAAGAGGGGTCTTTGCAGATGTGATTAAGGACCTTGAGATGGAGAGATCATCCTGGATTATCTGAGTGGGCCCTAAATGCCATCACAGGTGTCATAAGAGAGAGACGGGGGACTTCCCTGGCGGTCCAGAGGTTAAGACTCCGCACTTCCACTGCAGGGGGCGTGGGTTCAATCCCTGGTCAGGGAACTAAGATCCCGCAAGCCTTGTGACGCGGCCAAAAGGAAAAAAAAAGAAAGAAAAGGAAAAAAAGAGAGAGAGAGAGAGACTTCACACAGAGGAGAAGGCCATGTGAAGCTAGAGGCAGAGACTAGAGTGATGCAGCCACAAGCCAAGGGAACCTGGAGGCACCAGAAGCTGGAAGAGGCCAGAGACAGATTCTCCTCTAAAACCCTCCGAGGGGGTGCAGTGCTGCTGACACCTTGCTTTTGCCCCAGTGATACAGGTTTCAGCCTCCAGAATGTGGGAGCATAAATTTCGGTTGTTTTAAACCACCAGGTTGTGATCATTTGTTACAGCAGCCACAGGAAACTCATACAGAAAATGACTTGTCCACGGCTAAATAGCTATAAAGTGGAGGTGTTGGGCTTGAAACAGTAAGTGCTCAATAAATGTTACCTGTTATTATGACCAGGTGCACATGGGGAGGCTGATTTATAGGATGAAATGTCCAAAATACCATGAACATGGTCTACTTTATCCATCCCAACAGACTCTGTTGGGAAGGGACAGTCTGAGTAACCCGGATTTGATGATTCCGTTTGGGAAGAAGCTATTAACACTGGGTGGAGCGGGCTCAGGAAAATGATGCAACTTTGTAGTATGAACACCTCACTCCACTGAGTCAATGCCAAGCACTAGGATTAACTCCACTGAGTCAATACCAAGCACTAGGATTAACTCCGCTGGCCAAGCTGGTCCCACAAATCGATTTGAGAGCAGGTGTGCAGCCAATGGAGCAAGTGTGATGGCCCAACAATTCCAAAAGATGAGGTGGCTCCTCTGTGTCTGGCAGTATTTCCCCCAGGACACTTTATTTGTTGTTGATTACAACCTCTGTCCTCTTTGGTTCAGGGTAAACACTCAACACATATGTATTGAGTGTGTGAAGTCTGCCCCATTACAGTAAGCTAAAGGTAGGGATTGATGGCCTATAGCTAAAGCCAGCTGGCTAAATGTCTATGTGGTTCCTCCCCTTTTCCTCCCCTCCCCTCCCCTCCCCTTCCCTTTCCTTCCCCTCCCCTCCCCTCCCCTTTCCTTCCCCTCCCTTCTGTTCTATAACAATTTGATACATTAGGTGGGTCCCAGCAAGGTAAACATCAGCAATGGGGGGAGGGGGAGAGGGTACATGCCGGTCCACAGAGGGGTGTCATAGCCCAAAAGGGATAAGAAGAGTGTCTGCATGGGGTGAGGGTGGCCCAGCACAGGGGGCCAGAGCTTGTGTGAGTGAGAAGGTCATCCTCATGGAAAGGCAGCTTGGTATGTGGTGTCAGAACTTGAGTGGGGTGTAGAGGGTATCCTTGTTGGGGGGAGGGCAGCATCAACAATAAGAAATTGTTACATACGGGGAGTTGGTCAAATAAGTGAACACACTGAAAACAGTGAGAATACTAGGTTTCTCACTGTCTGAGCAGGGAGTTACCAGTATGGAAAGACTAGAATTAACCCTGTGGAGTTAGGCGGGAACTGGATCTATTAGGGAGAACTCATGGTTTTCAATATCGATAAAAGACTATAGAAATAAATATAGATATAAATGTGTGTGCGCACGTGTATAACTCAGTCCACCGATAGGATCTAGGGGCAGTGACACCCCCCAAACCATAAGCACATCTAGGTCTTGGTTTCTAAATACCATTCTCTACTAAAAGGAACCTGGGTTCTACGGAGAAATGGCTGATTTCAGAGCTAGGGCAGAGAAAGTACAAGATGAGCCTGGAATATCTTGTGTCAAACAGTAAGGAAGGGTTTAAAGAATGATGGAGACATGTCAAAAGGACACAGAAGCCAGATTAAAGGGGCTATCAGGGACCAAATCTAGGATACAGTGGGCACCCAAATAAATAATAACAGTAATGGATTGTAACCCATGGAATCGAGAGTCTGTACTGATGGAAATAAATAAATGGAAGGTTTGATGAGAGATGGAATATTTACCTAGTCTCAGAGTACCTCCCTATGAAATATTTATTAATTTCAGAGGAAAAGAAGAAATTCAGAGTGAGAAGCCTGGAAGACACCATCTTATTCAAGTGATCACAATTAACATCATCCATAATCGGACAAATTGAAGTCACCTATCATCTGTTATGATACAATAAGGACACAGCATCACTTCTGTGATATTTCATGATATACAGAATCCACAACTTGCATCTAATCTATGATGCATGGTCTGAACCTAATTGAGAGGAAACATCAGACAAACCTAAACTGAGGGACATTCCCCAAAGCAACTGCCCTGCCTCTTCAAAAGAGTCCAGGTCACGAGAGCAAAACAAAGACTGGGGAATGTTCCAGACTGAAGGAGACTCAAGAGACAGGACCATTACATGCAACATGAGATCCTGAACTGGACCCTTTTGCTACAAAGGACATCCTTTGGACAAATGGCAAAAGTTGATGAGCTCTGAGTATTAGATACATTAAAAATGTATCAGTGTTAATTTTCTGCATTGATGGATGTATTGCGATTCGGTAGGAGAACATCCTTGTTTGGAGGAAATACGCATTAAAGTATTTAGGGTGATGGGGCATTTTGTCAGCAACTTAGGCTCAAATGATTCAGGAACAAAAAGCTATTTGAATTGTACACCTAACTTCTATGTAAGTTTGAGATCGTGTCAAAAAAAAATGTTTTGTGTTGCTTACATAGCGTTAAAAAATTTTTTTTAAATTAGTTGCCAACATCTAAAAATCAAGAGATTTTGCCCTCAACTCTAGGTTTCTGACTTCCCTTGAGAAATCTGAAAAGCTAGCAACTCCAGGAATGAGTTGTGCCACAGTGCCCTTTAGATGGTCTGTGTGATTCCCAGTTCTCCACAGACCCCTCCACACCTTGTTGTGTAACCGTCAGCCCACAGCATCCATTTATGCTTCCAGCCTGGCCCCTGGGACCAGCCCAACCCCTGTCATAAGCTATGGGAATCCATAGAGCAGGCACTTAAAACATTTGTTGGATGGATGGGTGGGTAGACGGACGGATGGACGAACTTTCAAGACATCGCATTAACCCAGAGCATCAACCTATCGCAGCACCTCAAACCCATGTTCCTTGGCAAGACAATTCTTCCAGACTTGAATTTTTTATATCAGCCATAATCTCTGGTGGTTTGGCTGCAATGGAGCAAGTTGAGAAATCAGGGCATTGTCTGAGGCTGGAGGTCCCCATGTGGGCTGTGAACTTTCTGTGGAATTAATGGCAGTGTCTGAAATGTAGGTGGGGTTCTGGCACTGGGTCAAAGTGCTGGGAGGGCTGGTGAGGGAGGCTTCAAGGAGATGATATCTTAGGATGCCTGAGGGTGTGAGGTTGGGTGGGGTGGGAACAAGCCAAAGTTGATGGCTTGGGCTTCCTATTAGTGGGTGAGCTGGCTTTATGGGACATGTCAGGGTTTGGGTCATGGGTGAAAAGTGATGATAGCCTTGTCTCCCTCAGACCCTCTCATTTCCTGACTGTACGTGGGTCGTGTCCTTGGTTTGGAATAGCCTCTTCTCCCATTTTCCCCTGAAAGATTAAATTGAAAATATTGAATAAGGTCTGGCAGTTATTTTTCTGACACCGGTGATTTCTCATTGCCCTTAGGATAAAATCCAAACTATACCACCCTCTACCTAACCCAACAAGCCCCTGCTCACCTCCCTGAGCTCAATTCCTATCCCTCCACTCCTCTGCCTCTTCCTCTCACTTGCTGCACTCCCATTCCCTCCCCCGTTTCCCCTGGCTGCTTGCACACACCAAGCTTTTTGCCACCTTAAGGCTTTTGCACATGTCCCAGACACTCTGGCTGTCTCCTACTTCTCCCTCAGGTCTTGGATCAAATGTCATCACTTCATAGGTACTTACTGCCCCTAACTTCCTACATCCTATCGCCGTCATGTCCTGTCATCCCCTGGCACTCCACCTTGTTTTATTTTCTTCATTTACACTTAGTATTTGAAGTTGTCTTATTTGTGTATTGTGTTATAATGTATTGTATTGTGTTGGGTTGTATTGTGTCCCCAACTAGAATGTCAGCCTCACAGGAGCAGGGATTTGGCTGTACTTTTCATCACTTTATCCTCAGTGACTAGCACAGTGCATGGCACATAGTGGGGGCACAGTTAGTTATTTATTCTGGAATGAATGAGAAGCTCTCAACAACTGTGTGCTAGATTTTAGGACACAAGCACCTAGGTGGGTTGTGGCTGAGGTGAACTGTGCTCCAGACTGTGACAGGCATGTACTCTGAGCTATTGGGCTGAGGTCAGGTTTGAGGAAACAAGCACCAGTCAGGTGTTGATTGAGTTGGATTGTAAACTGGGCTGAATCCATCAGGTAATATCAGACTGTTGAAGTCAGACTCGACCCCAGATTTCAGGTAACAGGAATCCTAGTTAGGCATGGCTGAGTTAACCCGTGACTTGAGCAGTGTCCAACAGGCATAGGATCACTCACGGAGAAGAATTATGCGTCCCCAGTGGTTGTAGCCAAGGAGAACTGTGACCACAGCAGTGTCCAAAAAGTCACTGGGGGCTGTTGGAGGACAGGCTCTGTTTGCGGGGAAACAGATGTCCTCAGGGACGCTGCTGGCTGGATTGGGCTGTAACCTGGGCTGGTGGATGGGTTGTGAGTTGTGACCGCCTGGTTGGGGGTGCCACGCCGGGGGCGGCAGGTAACACACCTGAGGACGGGTCACCTGGGAGCGGCTCACCTGGGCGTTCCTGGATCCACGAGTCGGCGCCGTTTCGCGCCTGGCGGGCTAGCCCCGCCCCTCGGCCAATGGTGAAGCGGAGGTCCGCGGCCGTGGGCGAGGATTGGGCGCGGGCGGACGGGCGGACGGGCGGGGCGGAGCGTCCGGCAGCTTAGGCGCTCTGCCTGCGGGAGGCGCTGAGTGCGCGTCTACGCGGGCGCGGCGCGGGCGGAAGTGGCGACGCTGGCGTCCCTTGAGCCTGCGGCGGGCGGCAGTGACGGCCCCGGAGCTGACGGCGGCGGCCCGGGGGTCGGCGTGGACGCCCGCGGCGCCGGCTGGGGCATCACCAAGGGCCTCGACCCCGAAATGGCGCTGCTGGCGGAGCACCTGCTGAAGCCGCTGCCCGCGGACAAGCAGATCGAGACGGGGCCCTTCCTGGAGGCGGTGTCCCACCTGCCACCCTTCTTCGGTGAGCCGGGGTGAAGAGGGGAGCTGGCCCGCAGCCCTGACCCAGAGCGCACCCGCATCCTCCTTCTGCCGAGCATCCCCCAACCATCCCTCCACTAGACACCGCAAATCCAAATTCCCCACGCACCCGAGATCCCCTTTTTCTCCAAGCACCCCAAATTTTCCCTATCCCGGCCCGCTCCCAAATCCTCTTTCCCCCGAACATGTCACATCCTTCATCTCTTCCCAGACATCCCCAAATCCTCCATCTCCCTCGGACGCTCCCAACCCTCTGTCTCCCCAGACACCTCACATGCCAACCTGTCCTTCAGATGCTCGCAGTTCTCCACCCCCTTGTGCACCCCAGTCGTCCATCTCCCCACAAACACCCCTACTCTTCCAAATCCCCAATCCTCCATCTCCCCGAAAACATCTCTCACCCTATCATCCCCCTCTTCCCTTTCAGAGTGGCTCTCAACTCCCTCCCCTTAGAATGAATCCCCCCCCATTTCATAAACCCCCTCTTTTCTGTAAATTCTCCCAGCCGCTCCCTCATGGGACCTTGTGAACACTTCTTTCCTTAGAATTCCCTCATTCTCTTCCCTTTCAGAGTGGCTCTCAACTCCCTCCCCTTAGAATGAATCCCCCCCATTTCATAAACCCCCTCTTTTCTGTAAATTCTCCCAGCCGCTCCCTCATGGGACCTTGTGAACACTTCTTTCCTTAGAATTCCCTCATTCCAGATCAGAGACACCACCCACCACCCCCACTCCAAGGGCAGGAAGCCTGGCAGGGTGAGGAGGGGCCTTTTGGAAACGGAGTCGCAAAACTCTGGGGCCCTTTCCTAGGGAGAACCACCTAAAGCTTTCCCTCCATTTAGAACAGGGGTCAGGACAGGGGGGCTGTTATGTGGGGCGACATCAGACATGGAGTGCTTGGGATGGGGTCCAAAAGGAAAAGACCCCTCCTCCATATGTCATGCCCTGGGAGGTCATAGGAGCACTGAGCCGGTTGCAGACCTTCCTTTCTCGCATCCGTCAGCGCAGCCCACACCCTGGATGGAAAATGGGAAACAGAAGACAGTACCATCGGCCCCTGGCCTTTGCTTTGCTGGTCCTGAGTAAAGGGTGCAACCTGAGCTCTGCTTTTTCCTCTTCTGTGTGGGCTTGCCCAGCGCCCCGCCCTGCTGTTTCATTTGGTGGCCTTGCAGGAAGAGACCAGTCCAGAGGGCAGAGTCTAGCTGAAACCCGCAAACCGACAGAACCTTGACACTGACTTGGACTGAAGAGAAGTGGCACCTGGGGCAGTCACTCCCTTTCCCCCCTAGTGGGGGACCAGGGCTCACGGTGGGCAGTAGTCCCTGAAGTGCCGTGGGCTCTGGGGTGGTTGTGAGTACGTGGAGTCGTGTGCCCGCTCTCCTCCTCCACCTCTTGAGCCTCAGCATCCCCATCTGTGAAATGGGCGTGCTGATCTCCTAGGCTAGCGGCGAAGAGTAAATGAGGTGGTGTGTGTAATGTTCTGAGGCCTTAAGTGCCAAATAGATCTTAGCTGTTGGCAGGGAGAGGTGTGTGGTTGTTATACAAGTTCCTGGATTCAGTTCTGGTTCCTTCATAGAGTGGATGATTGATTAATGAGTAGCATTTGAGTGAGTGCCATTGGCTGGTTTGTACGATTCTCAGACCTGGCTCTTTTACGTCCACTGTTACATCCCTGGTACCCAGAACAGTGCCTGGCACACAGTAGGTGCTCAGTCAGAACTTGTTAAATGTATAAAACATTCTTATTTTCTGTATCTCAGTGTTGAGATAACACTGGCTCTCCAGGCAGGAGCTGGGGAGCTATCTGGTTTGAGCATTGAGGAGTTGCTGATTTTTGTGACAGGTTTTTCCCCCCTCCTTGGTTCTATGAGCATTTGCCCTGAACAAGGATTCAGAATCTGTTTAAGCTAGTCGTTCTCAACTGAGGGCGGTTTCGCCTCCTCAGGGGACATCTGACAATATCTAGAGACATTTTTGGTTGTCACAACCTGGGGGTGGCGGGGTGGTGAGGAGCACGGGGAGATGCTACTGGCACCTAGTGGGTAGAAGCCAGGGATGCTGCAAAACTTCCTCCAGTGCACACACAGCCCTCACCACAAAGAACTGATCCAGCCCCAAATGTTAGCTGGATCTCAAGGTGGAGAAACCCCGAGTTAAGCTCTGTGGCCCTTTCCTCCCTCATCTTCAGCAAGGTTGCCCATCAGTTCTGCCTCTGGGGGCTCCTTCATTTGATGCGATTATCGTGCCGGTTTTAGAGGAAAGCGGGGTGGTGGCAGCTGGAGCTGGCGGTGATCTGCTGCCCCTGCTGGAGAGCACCCCCTCCTCCTTTCCCTGATCTCAAAAGACCCTTGTCTTTGCTGCGAGCCGGGTGCTGTGGGCTGTCAACATCCGTTGACAGAAGCACCATTTATACAGAGGCCTCAGTGGGTTGGCCCACAGAGGATAATTCTTAGCACTATTAAAAAAAACGTGATGATCCATTTTGAAGCATTAGGCTCTTCTTGGGGGAGAGTTCCTCCTGAGGATTTAAGCTTTAGGAGGATGCTCCCACCAGTGGCTTTTCTCTGGCACTCAGGAGTCGATGGAGATCCGCCGTCAGCTCTGACACACGGGCTTTGTCTAGGTCTTGGGAACGTCTGGTCCCCTGGATGATCTGGGTGGCGTGTTTCTGGAATGGAGCAGGCCTGGGATTATGGACACAAGAAGTCTGAAAGGCATTCGGTGCCAGTTTCCTCCAAATCAGGGTTTCTCCACCGTGACACTGCTGACATTTGGGGCTGGGCCATTCTTTGGGGTGGGGGTCTGTCCTGTGCTTTGTAAGACGTTTAGTGGCATCTCTGGCCTCTCTCTACCAGATGCCAGTAGCACCCCATCTCCCCAAGTTGTAACAACCAAAAATATCTGCAGGAAGACCAAGTTACCCTTGGTTGAGAGCTACCGCTCTCGATATAAATAGGGCAGAGGGCTGAAAGCTGTGTTTTCAAAAAGTATTTTAATTCTGCAAGGAAGATCTGTTTCTCAAAGGAAAATTGAGCAAGAAGAAATGATAAATTAAAAATCTCCCTGCCATTTATTGAGCATTTACTGTGTGCTAAGCATTCTATGTAGATTAATTCACTTAATCCTCTCACAACGTTTTGAGGCAGAGTTTGTTGTTATTGTTATTTAAGAGAGAATAAAAAAAAAAGAGAGAATCAATGCTGACATTTCAGAGTATTTTCATTCCAGACCCATTTATATCTTTATCTATGTTTAAGGGGAAATATATAAGCTGCTTTTTTACACCCAACAATATAGCATAACCACCTTTACCCATCAATCAGCGTTTTTCATAGCTCCCTAGAACTTCGTTGTTTGAATGTGGCCATAATTTATTTAACCGATCCCCTGCTGCTGGACATTTACATTGCTTCCTTTTTTTTTTTTTTTTTTGCTCTAGTAAACTGTGCTACAGTGAACATTCTTGTATATATTTCTTTGCATACTTCTTTGGTTATTTCTAATTTTTAGAAGGGAAATTGCTGGGTCGAAGGGTGTGAAGGCTTTTAACCTGTTAGCACAACCCCATTTCTTAAACCATCATCAGTGGTGGTTTGGGACAGAATTGGTTGGGCTTGATGAATGCTGATTCTTTGGGCTGCAGGTCAGATGTAGCTCAGAACATCTGCATCCTGGGCTAACTCTTCCATATCTCCAGCCTGAGTCTCCCGAGCTGTATAGGTTTTGCTGTGTCCACTTAGAGGTCAGCCCTTTGTCCATCTTCTTTCTCTACCTTGACCCAGTAATTGGATCTCACCTCTGACTGATCAGTTTGCAGCTGACTTCTGTGAGGCCCTGCTCTCTCATCTTTTATGGTCAATTATGCAGCTGTTCTAGAGCATTTGCAATTGGAGGATGGGGGGGTGGAGGGAGGGGGAGGGAGAGGCTTAATCATTTAGTCTTGTCACTTCCTGCCTAGAAGCCTCAGTGGCTCCCTGTTACCCCGCCTTGATATCTGTGCTGTAGCCTTTCGCAATGGCTTGCAGCCCCACAGAGGGTACCATGTCATCATCTGCCTCTGGCACTTTACCTGTGTCAGTTTCTCTGGCTGGGGTACCACTCCTCTCTGGCCCACCACCTTCCTCTCACCTGGCTGGATTCCACTTATCCTTAAGGAATCAGCTTAGGGGTCACCTCATCTGGAAAATCTTTCCTGACTCCCATGGAATCTACCCCATTCTGACACTTTGAGTTATTTCAGTGCACTTGGTGAGCTAGTGATGTTTGTCGAGTGAATGCTTTTGGTTCCATTCCCATTTTTCTGGGTTCTTCTAAAAGTGTTTTGCTTTTCTTCTCTCTTTCTAAGTTAAAATATAGAATCAAATTAAGATACATAACTCATATCCTGTACCCATGGCAGACGTTAATAATCAATCATGATACTGTTTTTTTCCCCTTTAAGTCTTAACACAGCCTCGGCCACTCCGAGGTCCATTAGAATTGATGCATGAGGTGACACCTGTTTGCTCTCACTGTTTAGGGAGCAACCAAAGATGCAGGAGCTGAAAGTAATGATTTCTACCTCTTGGTTCTTGAGATCCAGATTGCAGGGGTGATTTTACTTCCTTCAGGCTTCTTAGCTTAATTAAATGGATGTCCATAGAATTGAGCCTTACAGATATCTGACACTCACGAAACAGTCCTAGAGTAGCCCCAGAAAGAGTGGTTTTGCATCACTTTGTTTCAATGCTAGCTCTATTTTGGGTGGGGGTGGGGCGGGGGAATGGCAGGCCCAGAGGCACAGAATTATCTTGTTTTACAGCCAAAGAAACCAAGGCCAGAAAGGTTAGGTGACTTGCCCAAGGTCACACAGCCAGCAATTGACCACAGAGCCAGACTAGAACTCAGGCCTCTGGACTCCTTATGCAGTGCTTTTGCTGTTGTGCCTGCCTGCTTTCCTGGCTTCCTGTCTGGTCAGTGGAGCCAGCCTGTTTGGCCATCGAAGTCCAGGAGCTCTGCTGGCTCCACTGTGGCTTATCCAAGACGCTGGGAGCCCCAGACCAGCTATGCAGGTTTCCTTGGAGCTGCACGCCTCATAATCATCTTGCCAAGCTGGGACCATATCTCTTGCCTATTTGAATGCAGACTTGATAGCTGGGGCATGGAAGTCATCCAGTGGGGAGGCCCCAGACAGCTCAGTTTTTCCTTTAATTGGGACATTGAGTTAACTGCCTGGGGACCAGCCCCACCCACACCCCTTGGCCTCTAAGAAGTTGTTCCTATCATTGCAACAAGCACCTTTCAGGACTTGGGACCACAATTTTTTTGGTTTTTGTTTTTTAAGTTGATACAAATATATGTTTATTTTTGGTTTTGTATAGAATATCCCAAGAAAGAGAAACAAGAAACTGTATTAACCCTCGTCCAGGTTAGTTATCATTTTGGTTGAGTGTTGAGAGCTGGATGCTGTAGCAACCGCAAGTAGACTGCTTCTAGGAGGAAGAAACAATGTACTTTGCGGAGGGCGGTGGATAAGTCACTTTCAGCAACGGGTTTTGCAATTTTGAACCGGCCTGCAGACTCCTCTCATCCATTGGAAGTGTGTTTACAAGTAGTGAGTGAGGATTCATTAGCCTTGAGGAGTACCTACTGCCTGCTGGTGAGACATACTCATGAACTCACCTGGCCTAAGTTAGAGCCAAGTAACACCTGTATAGAGGGCTGCCGCTGACCCTATTGTCTTATCCCGTCCATCTGTGTAACAGCCCATGAGCTGGCTGCTTTGGAGGCTTAGAGGGAAGAAGTTGTTTTGAACCTGGGTCTATTATCCACTGAAGTCCATGAACCGAAGTCTCTAGATAGATGGATATTGGCATCACGCAGCCAGCCTGAGCTTGAGTGCTGGTTCCATGGTGCCCCAGCTGTGTGTCCATGCCCTAGTGCTTCCCCTCTCTGAGCCTGCAGCCCCATCTGTACAAGGGGGAAGCTGGGCCTCCCAGGAGGGCCGATGGAGGCGGCCTCCCCCAGATGATGTTGGCACCCAATGCCTAGAATCACTCCATCTTTTTGCACAGGTGGGACAGACATCCTCAGACCTTTAGAATCTGCACTTCTTGCCACACAGCCCTTGGGAAACAAGGTTCTTGCAAAAAGAAGCTGCCTCTGGCTCTTGGTGACCAGCTGCCAGGGCTTGGGGCCAGCTGAGCTGCCTGGCTACTGAAGCAATTCTCACTTATAACATCCAAAGGCCAGTGCAGAGCATGGACAAATGGTGCCCACCTGCTCTGTTCCCCCAGTGATAAGGATGAAATCCTCTTGATCCTCTGGGTTCAGAAAAGTCCAGCCCTGAGGTCAGGGACTGAGGTCTGGCCTCTGCTGCTGGAGGGAAGAGGATGGAGAAGAAAGAGGGAAAAGACCCGAACGTCCACTCTGTCACCTGCTAGCTCATCCAGCCCCCGTTTCATTCCTCATCTGTGGAGTGTCTGTCGCATAGGGCTTCTTGGAGGAACAGTGCCCCATTGTGAATCGCCTCCCAGGCCCCAGCAATGTGCCTGGCGGAGCATAGGTGCCCAGCCAACATGGGACTTGAAAGGGAATGGAAAGAATGCGTGACAAAGGGCTTTGTAAAATATAGTGCATGACCCCATAATAGCTAGCATAACCCCTGTTTTGAGTGACTCCCATGTGCCAAGCATCGAACTAGCCGATATCTCATTTCCAGTCCTTATCATGACCTTATGAATTAGGAGGAATTGGTGCCATTTTACAGAAGAGGAGACCAAGGTTCAGAGCGGTGAAGGGATTTGACCAGGTCACACAGCTAGTAAGGGCTTTATAGGGGGCCAGCCCTGCCACAAGTCTTCCAAAGTAGAAAGGGCCGTTTTGAGCTGTTTGTCAGTGAGGGGAAATGATAGGAAGTAAGTTCCCATCTGGCAGTGTGCTTATTTCAATGAGCTTATTAGAATGGAAATGTAGGTTGCATTGTTTCAGTTTTAAAATGGCCTGGATGGATGTTAACTCCTTGTGTTACATTCTTACAGAGTTACTTGTAACAGGGTTTGTTTGTTTGTTTTTTTAAATTGTTACAGTGTTAACTGTATCTGAGCTTTTAAAAGTCATTACAACAGGGGCTTCCCTGGTGGCACAGTGGTTAAGAATCCGCCTGCCAATGCAGGGGACATGGGTTCGAGCCCTGGTCTGGGAAGATCCCACATGCCGCAGAGCAGTGAAGCCCGTGCACCACAACTACTGAGCCTGTGCTCTAGAGCCCGTGAGCCACAACTACTGAAGCCCATGCGCCTAGAGCCTGTGCTCTGCAACAAGAGAAGCCACCACAATGAGAAGCCTGCACCCTGCAACAAAGAGTAGCCCCCGCTCACTGCAACTAGAGAAAGCCTGCATGCAGCAGCGAAGACCCAGTGCAGCCAAAAATTAAATAAATGAATAAATTTTTTTAAAAAATGTCATTACAACGGATCAGCCCTCTCCAGGGTCCTATAAAACCTCTGCTTTCTGCCCCTGCAGTTCCGCAGTCAGCTCACACTTCCCCTGGCTCAGAAATGATTCCTTTTCTGCACTGCTGTTCCCCCGAGTTCCTTTCTCCACTCCCTTCTGAGATCTCAGACATTAATGGTCAGGAATACATGGTCCTTATTTTATAACTGAAGGGCTCCTGTTAATTTTACCCATATCAATCAACTGATAACACCTTCTTTCCCTACCTCTCTCTCCTCCCTCCCTTCCTCTCTTTCTCTTTTGATTTCTTAATCATTGGAATCACTCTTTTCTGGATTTCTTCTCTAAAGAATCATGATTATAATGTATAATAATAGTTATTATAATCATAATCATAAAGAATACTTTTTTAAAAATTTAGCCAGAAACTATGAGGTGAGGCCTGTTATTAGCCTCATTTTACAAATGTGGAAACTGCGGCTCAGAGAGTTTAACTAAATTCTCCCAGGCCACACAGCAAGTAAGAGAAATCATTTTCCCATCTGCATGCCCAATTGAAGGCTGGTTTTTGCCAAAGGGGTCAATTTTGGATAAAGAGAATTGGCATGTCATGGGGGTGATTTTTAAAAGCATCATTTTGTAAACATTCTTTTCTCTTAGATATTAGGATAGTAGAATTTAGAATGGGAACTAGTTTTAGGAAGGTGGGCATTCTCAGGGCTCTTATGCTTCAAAATAGGCCTTTTTGCAGACTGAGCCATCTCCACACACACACACACGCACGCACGCACACGCACGCACGCACACAACACCACTTACCCGTGGATTAATAAATGATTCATCTCCATCAGCTGTAATTTGAGTGCCTCCCATTATGATCCTTGTAACCCAGGATCTGTAAAGTTAACCTGGCCCATGTGTTTAACAACAAAACCTTATTATCCAGCTATTGAAAAAAAAACATTCAATTTGAAATAGAACCTCCCCAAACCAGGCTCCTAGAGTCATGACACAGGTACCCTCTTCTTCCTTTTTCAAATAAGTATTTATGGGTTGGGTCTGGTATTCCCACACTGAATCACACAGGCTGAAAGTGAAGCTGTGTGTCTTAAAAATGGAATGCTTTTTGTTCTTGAAGGAAAATTATTCCTGAGATGAAATGAGAGGGCGGGGCCAGGGCGGGGGCGATTCTGTCACCTTCTTGACTAATGTTGGGAGCATCACCTGTTGGAAGATACGGTTATCTGAAGAGGCAGGCTTTGAGGGGCAGCTTGGATGGAAATTTCCAAATATGTGCTGGGGGCTTGCTCAGAGCATCATGGCAGGTGCTTTCCAACTACGTTGAGGCCAGAAAAAGAGGAAGTGAATGTGATTCTGTGTGGCATATGGTGACTGCTGGCTTACGGGGAATTCTGCTGTCTGGGCAATCTCAACCATCTCAACGATGACAGAGACCCGGGCAGAACTATCACAGAGGTCATGCACAGAATGCTTGCTTGGTGCCTGTTTCCTCTTATTTTGCAGGCAATGATGACAGAGTTGGCTATTTGTTTTCCAAGTATCTAGCAGAATCAAAGCACTGCAGAGAAAACAAGAGGAGTTTTTTTAAAAACCACACAAAGCTGTCCTAAATCCCTGAAAACATACCATGTAGAGCCATTTAGAGAAGAGTTGAGGGGGCCTGTGACGTCACTGGGTCACACCTTTATCATAATTCCTGTTTTTGATGATGGTCCTGTTTAGAAAACTGCAAATGGCTTGCTGTACAAAAGCAGGGATGTTTGAGTTACATTTTGAGAAATTCCATCCAGAATGGCTGAATGTGAAAGTTGGTACATTCATAAAATTTGGTAGATGGAAAATATTTCACTGATTTATTTTCTTTTCATTATTGAGATTAAATGTCTTTTCCTTTCTTCTTTTAATTGTCCATTTTTCCATAAGGTGGTTGTTTTTTTCTTATTGATTTGTTTGAGCTCTTTACATATTAGGGATGATAGTCTTTGGTCTATGATATTTGTTACACAGGTCATCCCCTCCCCCAATCAGTTTGCTTTTTGGCTTAGATTGGTGATGGGATTTCCCCCCACCCCAACCCCATCCCATATAGAAGGTTTCTGGGTTTTGTAATCAGACTTATTGGTCTTTTCCTTATGCCTTTTGGGTTGAGTAGCATGCTTAGAAAAGTCTTCTAAACAGAAGGGGCCATTTGCCAACATGTTCCAGGTAGCCAAGTCTTGACTGTGTTTGGAATCCGTGCCCATTAGAGTTGGTTCCATGAAGTGAGATGGTGACATTGTACCTGATTTTTCTTTTGTTTGTGAGACAACTTCCTTTGATGAATGAGAAAAGCACCCGAGGGCCCCCCCACCCCCTGCCCTTCCCTTCTGGCAGGTTCTGGGTGTCATTCTAAAGAGCCTGTTGGCTGACAACAATGAAAAACAAGTTGGGGTTAACTGCAAAACAGGTAAAACAAGAAAGGTAATAATTTTGAGGCAGGGCTGCATTCTGTAGGAAAGGTAAAGCTGGATAACCCTCCAGAAGCATGTCGCATCATATCCACAGCAGCGGCCAGTTTGAGTTTCAAGGCTTAGGCCACGGTGTGCTTGGGGGTGAAAATCATTTCAGGGTTTTCCCGTCAGAGTCCTTTCGCTTTTGTTGAGTTCACACACACAGATAGAAATGTCCTAGAAAGAAAGGCTAGAAGGAGTGGTGGCACCAGCCTTGGCTAATTGTGTCTGCATGCCTGACTCTCGCTGTGTGACCCTGGGCCAGTCACTTGGCTCTTCTGGGCCTGGCGGCCTCGGGCTGCGCCAAAGCAAACATAAACCCAGAGGCTTCCATGAGGCGTGTTGAAGCTGGCTTCAGCTTACCTGGAGCGCCCCCTGTTTGCCCAGCACTTCAGGGCTCTGGAAAGGGAGGGGCCTGAGCCCAGAGTGGTTCAGGCACTGGTCCAGACACCAGAGCTCAGAGCCGAACCCAGGACCGGGGCTCTGGAGCACAACCGTGCCCCTCCCCTGGTCACAGGCGGCCCCCAGATGCTGCCAGCCCGACTCCTGTGTGCCCATCTACGTGTACACAGTGATGCCGTTCCTGCCGGCAATCGCCCCCTCGCCCTGGCCCCACGCAGCGGGGAAGTGGACTCTGGGGTCTGGCGGCCTCACCACCCCCCTCTGCCGGGGTCCATCTCCCAGCCCTCGACTCTCCTCTCTCTTCTGCTCTACAATTGGCTCCAGAAGTCCATCCAGGCCCCACGTCCTACTCTGCAGTAGAGCAGAAGCTCTGTCCCCGCACGGTAGCCACGACGCACAAGAACAGCTGCCTTGGGGCCCGGCTCCTGCCAACCACGGCAGCCTCATGACCCGAGTGACACGCTGTTGGGAGAAGGCGAAACAAAAAGCCTTTCTCCCCGCCATCGCGGGGTGGGGCGGGCACTCAGAACCACACAAGAGCCGTTTCTAGAGCCAGGGAAGCTGAATAACATTCTGTGCATGTCTAAAATGCATGCCCAGTGACCTGAGTCGCTGGGAAAAGCTAGGAAGCCACCCACGCGTGGTTGATGATGGTCTGTCACCAAGCCATGGTTCCGCATCTCCAACGTGGGATGGCTTTACTCGAACATCAGCGCGTGGTGGGAATCAAATCACAGCCAGGCTCAGGGCCCTCACTTGGCACATATGGCGCCTGCCCCATCACAGCAACTCTACGGGGGTGGTCCCTTTCCAGGCGGGGAAACTGAGGCCAAAGCCCCTTCCCATAGCCTCTGCCGTGTTAGTCGCGTGGGTCCTTAGACCCGGTGCATTGGGTCAATCTTCACTATAAGAAAGTGGCTAGAAAAAGAACCTGGCAGGAAATGTGCCTCTAGATTCACGTTTCCTATGATCTGCCCCCTCATTCATGCTGGGGTCCAGCTCCGTGCCAGGTGCTGGGGGCACAGAGGCGGACTGAGGCTCCCTGGTCTCTGCCCTCTCTGAGCTCAAGTCCATGGCAGGGATGGGTGGAAAACAGAGTTACATGTGGAACCACAATCATGGTAGCAGTGCAGTGGGCTTGGAGAAAAAGTGGAAAGAAGAAGTATGACTTTTATGAGCAGAAAAAAGTGTCTGACATTCTTGTTCTTTTGTTTTTTGTTTTTTTTTTTGGCTGTGCCACACGGCATGTAGGGTCTTAGTTCCCCCACCAGGGATCGAACCCGTGCCCCTGCAGTGGAAGCACAGAATCTTAACTGCTGGACCACCAGGGAAGTCCCAAGTCTGACATTCTTTTCCAACTTTATATATGAAAAATTTAAAACATACAGCAACCCTGTTTGGGAAAAGCATCTTAGGAACTTGTGTAGAAATCAGCGATTTTTAGGAGATGGCTGCTGTCATCTGCCGATGCTGGCTTTTAGCTGCGACATTTCCAGGCTCCAGCCAACCCTGCTCACTTCAGACTGGCCCCCACAATCTGAATTGGCTCTGGCTAGTCCATCCTGTTAGTGAAGGCAGTGGTTTGTGTATACTGACAGACTCCCTCGGTTTGTCTCAAGTCCGAAGTCAAGGGGAGATTCTGTCAGCAACCAAAGACCTCTGTTCAGTCCTGAATGGCGGGGCAGGTTTGTCTTCCAATTCCAGGGCTTGTTCCTATACTTGGTGCTCCTAAGGGTATAGTCATACCCCTTCGATTGTCTAGTTGGTGATTGTATGGTGCAGTGTTAAATACATCGCAGCCTTAAAGCTGTTTGCCCATTTTGTCTTTAAAAATCTGAACAAATGGCTAGCGAACTCTTGGTGAAATTTAAATGTTAATAAAATAGTATATCCATTAAATAAATAAATAAATTAAAAAGTAAAACGTACAGCAAAATTGAAAGCATTTTACGGTGAATATTCATGAATCTGCCACCTAGATTCTACCATTAATACCTGACCATACCTGTCTATCCACCTCTCCATCCATCCATCAATCCACCTCATGTCTTTGGACAGCATACATTTTGAAAGATGTGGCGGTGAAGCCATTGGCCATCCCTTAGGAAGGGTGTTTTTTTTTTTTTTTTTTTTTTTGGCTGTGCTAGGTCTTCGTTGCTGCGTGCGGGCTTTCTCTAGTTGCGTCGAGCGGGGGCTACTCTTCGTTGCCATGCGCGGGCTTCTCATTGTGGTGGCTTCTCTTGTTGCGCAGCACGGGCTCTAGGCGCGCTGGCTTTAGTAGTTGTGGCGCGTGGGCTCAGCAGTTGTGGCTCGAGGGCTCTAGAGTGCAGCCTCAGTAGTTGTGGTGCACGGACTTAGCTGCTCTGCGGCATCTGGGATCTTCCCAGGCCAGGGATCAAACCCGTGTCCCCTGCATTGGCAGGCGGATTCTTAACCACTGCGCCACCAGGGAAGCCCCCCCTTTGGAAGGGTTTCGCCAGTCCCTATGCTGCCCATCCGTGGCACCTGCCCGGCTCCTGTGAGGCTCGGAATTGGTGACCCTTGGTTGCACAGTCAAGAGGGGAAGAGTCTCCAGTGGTGGAGAGTCCTGGCTGTCTTGCATTATTATTATTTTTTTTTAAAGGAAGTTTCTTTTTATTTATTTGGTTTTTGGCCACACCACTCGGCATGCGGGATCTTTGTTCCCCGACCAGGGATTGAACCCTTACCCTGAGCAGGGAAAGCGCTGAGTCCTAACCACTGGACCGCCAGGAATTCCCTGCATTCTTATGTTAAGTCTGGAATGCGTTGTCCTTTGGGGGAGTCCGTGGTAAATGTCCCGGGAGAGAACACGTTGCAGGGCTAGCAAATTGCACAGCCTCCCAGGTTGGCCTTGCAGGATGAGGTCAGCGCTACATCAGGGAAGATGAAAGGGTGGGTGGAATCATTACCTCATTAATGCCCTTGGCAGGTCCACCTGGGAGTCCAGAGCACCCAGGATCAGGTGGGACGGGCAGCCTGCATCCCCCCACCCAGCACCTCGGAGCAGCTCCTGTGGCCACCCCGGGGGAGGTCCAGCGTAGCCCCGTGGAGGGAGATGTGCTCCCACAGGCGTGAGAGAGAGGCCGGTAGCTGAGAGTAGTGGGCTCACCTCTCGGCCCGAGGATTCTGTGCCCGGGAGCCTGCAGCAGGGCAAGGCAGCCACCCCGGGCCCCATGAGGGCCTCAGTTGGGAAGTAGGAGAGTAGAGGTGGCAGGGGGCACAGGCCCAGTGTTCCCACTCAGCGGAGGTCCTGAAGGACCTGGTGCCTTCCGAGCCTGCGTGACATTTGCTGGACCGTGGAGCCTGGCCCTGGTCATGCTACAAAGTCATAAAGATGGTCACAGTTCATGTACTGAGGCTTCCTGTGCTGGCCACTCTGCTAAATGCGTTCAGGGCGTGCACTTTAATCCCCACGTCAACCCTATGAGATAAGTACCACTGCTGCCCCATTTGACATGTGAGGAAACTGAGGCACAGGAGACTTGCTCAACTGGATTCAAACCCAGGGTGTCTGGATATCTACCCAACCTTCTTTCCATTGGGTTTTGGGGTATTTCATTTATAACATCCAATGCTCTTTCCCCAGTGCACCTTTTTTGTAACAGCTACGATTAGAATGTTCCAGATGGCTGGCCAGGTGTGCTGGGTCACCTTGGGTGGAATTCAGCCCACAGGTGTCCCTCCCCCAGTCCTCCGCCCCTATGCGGTCAGTTGGCACGCGCACCGAGGCCCCAGCCTGGCCAGCGGACAAGGGGAAGCTGGCGCTGGTGTTTCCCCGCCGTGGGTTTGGTACCCACTTGTGGCCTGCTTGGGCATCTTTGCCCCCTGGGCTCTGTATCGAGGACAGTGAGAGGTGTTGGGGAAGCACAGCTGTCTTCAGGCTCTGAGGTGAAGTCCTTGTTGAGTCTGCTCAGAAGAGAACCGGCCCTTCCCCATGTGTTTCCTCTGTGCCCAGCCCTTAGCAAGGAGCTCTGACCCGTGGGCTGTCTCTGGTCCCTGTGACAGCCTGCTGGGGGATCACAGAGGAGGGAAAGGAGGAGAGACAATCCACAGTCAGCTCACATTTCCCATGGAGTTCCAGGCACTGCCAGTTTCTAGGTCCACATTTCATCAACTCAGAGGTGCCACCTATTTTAAAATGCTCTGTTGTTTTATGAACCACCAAGACAGGAAAAACGCCTCCAATTAAGAACATTCCGATTCCAGAGTTGAACAAAATATGTGTCTTGGAAGTGGGTTGTTTCACATCATCCTCACAGCAGCTCTGATCGGTTCTGTTGGCCCATCTGCTAGATGGGAAAGCTGAGGCTCAGAGAGCAGAAGGGACATGACCAAGCCCACACTACCAGCGTGTGCAGAGCGGGTATGGAGCCCCAGTTCATCGAGCTCTGTTAAGTGACCAGAGTCCCACTCCTGGTGGGTTCTGCTGGGCTCTTTTGCAGAGTCTCAGAACGGTGGGGCCTCTGGATCGCCAGCTCACTTCCTCCTTAGAAGCTGGTGAATGAGGCGGGTAGGATGAATTGGGAGATTAGAATTGACATATATACACTATGGGTACTATGTATAAAATAGATAACTAATGAGAACCTCCTGTATAGCACAGGGAACTCTACTCAGTGCTCTGTGGGGACCTAAATGGGAAGGAAATCCGAAAAAGAGGGGATATGTGTATACGTATAGCTGATAGCTGATTCACTTTGCTGTACAGTAGAAACTAACACAACATTGTAAAGCAGCTATACTCCAATAAAAAAAAAAAAAAAAAGAAGAAGCTGGTGAACTAGCTCTTCTTCCAGCTCGTAAGATTCCTCGAGCTGCTTCCTGGCCGGCTGGTTCATTAGTGGCCTCCGCCCTGTCAGCCAAGATGGTTTCTTAGAGTATTAGTTTTGCAAGATACTCTACACTGTGCTGTCCAATTTGGTAGCCACTGGTCACATGTGGCTATTTAAATTTAAATGAATGAAAGTTAAATCAAATTACAAATTCAGTTCCTCGATCACACTCGCCACATTTCGAGTGCTCAATAGCCACATGTGGCCCACGTTAGACGGTGCAAATATAGAACATTTTGTCTTAGGAAGAGAGGGTGCTGTGGACAAAATGGTTTTCCCCCTAGATAGTCCAGTTGTATTTTTTTTTTAGTATTTATTTATTTATTTGGCTGTGCCATGTCTTAGTTGCGGCATGCGGCCTCTTTTAGTTGTGGCATGTGGGTTCTTAGTTGCAGCATGCGGGATCTAGTTCCCCGACCAGGGATCAAACCTGGGCCCCCTGCACTGGGAGTGTGGAGTCTTAACCACTGGACCACCAGGGAAGTCCTAGTCCAGGTGTATTTTAAAGGCTCTGACAAGTCCTGCAGTAAGAAACTGGTCTCACTCAGAGCCCAGCACTCCAAATTGCCCATGAACCATTTTAACACTTAACAAACAGCTCTGGGCTTCCCTGGTGGCTCAATGGTTGAGAGTCCGCCTGCCGATGCAGGGGACACGGGTTCGTGCCCCGGTCCGGGAGGATCCCACATGCCACGGAGCGGCTGGGCCCGTGAGCCATGGCCGCTGAGCCTGTGCGTCCGGAGCCTGTGCTCCGCAACGGGAGAGGCCACAACAGTGAGAGGCCCGCGTACTGCAAAAAACAAACAAACAAACAAAAAACCAGCTCTGCCTTTCCTTAAACACACCAAGCGACCTCCCCTCCTGTCCCCATTGCCCATGGAGGTCCTGAATATCACCCTCGTTGGAAATCTAAATCTCTCTTCTTATTTTGTCCCCAGATTGCCTCGGCTCCCCAGTGTTTACTCCCATCAAGGTGGATATAAGTGGCAACATCACAGTACGTACTTGGCCCTGCAGCCCCGGTACCCAGATCAGGACTCTATAATCCCACCCCGTCACCAGTGCCCTGCTCCCTGCCGCAAGTTCCCCAGGCCGAGGAACAGGAAGATGTGGAAATGGGCCTGGGCCTCAGCTTCTCTGACTTGGGGCTCCAGGTTCTTGGTCCTCTTTGCAGTCATGCCATGCAGTCATAGCCAAACTAGGACCACAGTCTGGAGGGTTGACCTGAGAAGGAACCTACTGGTTCTTGTATTCACTCTACCAAACAAAAAATAAACTCCAAGGTCCACAGGTGCACTGACCCTGCCCTTCCCTTCCCCAGTCCTGAGAGTTCCCGATGGCATCCCCTAGCCACTGACCCTCCCCCCGTGAGGATCCACTCTGAGCCTGGTTCTGTGTCATCATCCCCATTTTACAGACGAGGAAGCTGAGGCTCAGAGCCGTTGAGGGGCTCATAGCACGGAAGTGGCAGAGGTGGAATTCACAGCCAAACTGCCTGGCTCCAACTCGGGAGCCTTCTTCCTGGACGTCTCAGAATCCTAAGTACCTATTTCCATTTGTCCACAAAAGCGAAACTTCAGATGCTTGGGGTTTGAGGTGCTGTCAGTAGTGGTTGGAGAAACATGGACTCTGGGGCCTGGCCAGTGCTGGAACCCGCTCGCACCTGCACCAGCTATGTGACCTTGAGCACGTCATTTCCCCTCTGTGAGCCTCAGTTTCCTCATCTGCAAATTGGAATTATGACAGGAGCATCAGGGTTGCCGTGAGGATCACATGAGGCTGTGCCCATAAAGTACTTCGCAAGTCCTGTAAATGCGAACAGTCATGGTTATTGTTATGACAAGCCCCGCTGACAAGCCCCACTGCAGGTCCTGGCGCTGGGGGGCAGGAGAGCGAGGCTCTGGCGGGGTTCTCCTCCACCCAGCACGCGGGCAGCCATCTATGGGGGCAGCCTTCCTAAGGGGGAAACCCTGTGTGCTCCGTTTCAGAAAATCAAAGCTGTGTATGACACCGACCCGGCCAAGTTCCGGACCCTGCAGAACATCCTGGAGGTGGAGAAGGAAATGTATGGAGCAGAGTGGCCCAAAGTGGGGGCCACGCTGGCGCTGATGTGGCTGAAGAGGTGATGGGCTCAGGTGGCTGGGTGTGTGTGGCTGGTGGGCCCGGAGGCCTGCTCTGCAGAGGAGGGACGGCCAACCCCGCCACTGCCCCACGGTGTCTGCCTGATGGGGCAGGACGGGCACTTCCTGTCTTTCACATAGGCGCTCTTCTTGTGTAAAGCTAGTTAGTGACAGAGAAAAAGCACCCTGGTGGCCAAGGCCAGCCTGATGATGACGCTTCCTTGCTTGTTCCAGCCCCACCAGAGGCATAGCAAGCCGGCGGGTACTCTGGCCGTTGTGCTAAGCTGTTTAGACACCCAATCGCATTTCATGTGCTGTGAGTTAGGTGTGGTTATTCCCATCTCCCAGAGGAGGCCGCTGGGGCTTCTGGAGGCCAAATCACATGCCCAGGGCACAGGGGCAGTGCTGGGACTGAGCACAGTTGTGCAGGTTGTACACTGCACAAAGATGTTCCATCTAGGCCCGGTCACATTCACACACATGGTAGATTTGTATATTATGACAGCTTCTTGACAGAAATACAGCATCTTGAGGACAAAGAACTCTAATTTGCACAAATTCGTCCTGTGGCCTGGGGGCAGGGTACCCCGATATGGGATATGAACTCAGACAGTCTTACCCCAGAGTTGACAGTGCTTGTAACCGTGATACATATTGTCCTCATAGCACATATTTGGAGCCGCATATAATTGTTCCATCTTACAGATGAAGCCATTGAGGCTCAGAAAGTCCAGGCAGCTTGCTTGCTGAGATCACGCTGCTCTCTACCAGCTCCAGAATTCTCCTTTAGCTGTGCAAACTCCCCAGTCCCTGGCAACAGCTGTGAAGCCAGGGACCCATTCTCTGCCCCACGGATGTTCCCAATGTTGCCCTTTCTCTGGGGCCTGGAGTCAGGAGCCAGGAAAGATGCTCTTCCCCTGTCTCTCTCTCCATGCCCTGAAGCTGCCCCACCCCCACCCCCATGCACTTCTTTAGTGAAACAGAACAGAAGAATCTGCTCCCTGGAGGGTGTGGCCTGTGTGGGCATCAGGGGGTAAGTGGGCTATAATTAACAACCTTACGGCCTATTTTATGACTCGCCCCCACTGAGCTACCTACTCATGTCTGTCAACAAGAGACTCACAGACCTGGAATAAGGAGCGCCCCTGGGTCTATCCATTGGCAGGTTCCATAGGTTTCTCAGGAAGAGCAAGCCAGAGAGTGACGTTCAGATCAGTTAGATTGTTTGTGTCCAGATCAGACGTGGGCAGAGCCAGGTGACTGGGAGAGCACATGCCGGTGGATGTCAACAAATCGAGCACATAATAAGCACCTGCTGTGTGCTGTGCATGGTGCCGGGTGCATGGGATGATGCTTGGAGAGGCGTGGCCCCTCTTAGGGTATCACAGCCTGGGCAAGGGGTCAGGCTGGTGGGCAGATCCTGACAGCTGGGTATCAGACCCTGGAGCAGAGAGAAATCAGGGAGGGCTTCCCGGAGGAGGATCGCCAAGCAGGGTCTCCAAGACTGAGCAGGAGGGTTCCAAGAGGAAGAGGCCTTGCAGAGGCCTTGGGAGGGCAGGAGAGGCACAGCATATCTGCCCCTCCAGGAAGATCTGGTCTAGCCAGGGCCCGGGATGCAAGGCAGGAGCAGGGAAAGATGAGACGGGATTGGACAAGGATGAGTTCCAGCCTCCTCAGGGGTGCTAGGGAGCCACTGAGGGGCATGAAGCCCATTGGCAACAGGGTAAGATGGGGCTTGAGAAGGAATCGTCCCAGCTGCTGGTTAGAGGGGGATCATTTGGGCTGGGAGAGGCAGGGGCTCAGGAGACGTGGTCAGCCAGGGCAGGGCTGGGACTGGACCCTGAGCTCGCTTCCACACCCCAGGCTGATCCCCAGTGGTTGAGGGTTGTGATCCAAGCATGGAGGATTTCCCTTCACCTCATAGGTGATAAAGCTTAACTTTTATTCCTTTAGTCCTCGGGCCCAGAACTCTTGCCCCTAAGAACCCCCCAGCCTGAATCCTACCACCCTGCAGGGAGGGAGCAGAGGACCCCAGCTGGGGAGTGAGACAGGCTGGGTTCACATCCCGGCCTTTGATTGAGCTTTTCGGGGACCTCTGTGTTCCCTTCTGTGAAGTGGGCAGATCATGCTAGACTTATTCTCACGGGGCTGAGGGGAGCAGATGAAATGATGTGGATTAAAGGGCTAGTACTGATCTGATTTTCGACTTGGTCACCCTGCCGTGACCCACACCCTTCTTCTGGCTCTTGAGTCATCACCCTACCCCAGAGGAAGGGCTCAGGTGGCCATTGGAGGATGCAGACCGTGACTCAGGCAGTGGTGGAGGTGGGGAACCCACAGGGTCAAACTCGCCTGTGTTCTCAGCATGTCCCTGGTCTATGGTCCCTGAGCCCTTTGAGGACCAGAGCTGTAGCTTCAGCCCTGCACTGGCTGGCTTCATTCCTCAAGAACTGATGGCCATGTGGCCATGGAAATGGGCTAGACAGGCCCGGACCCTGCCCTCACAGACCTTACAGCCCAACAGGGACTGGCCCCAGGCCTGGTATAGATGAGGTACTTGGGACATGTGACGTGAGCCGGGGAGTCACGTTACACGGAGGCTGTTTGTAGACACATGACAGCAGAGGAATCATCACCCCCTTTGGGGTGTCCATGCCCCCGGCTCACCGTAGGAGGTTAATACAGAGCACATCCGGGTCTCCGCGTGCGGCGCTAGTGGGTGGTGCCGACGGGGGCGTGCAGGGCCCTGAAGCGCCGTCTCCCTTCCGGCTGCAGAGGCCTGCGCTTCATCCAGGTGTTCCTCCAGAGCATCTGCGACGGCGAGCGCGATGAAAACCACCCCAGCCTCGTCCGCGTCAACGCCACCAAGGCCTACGAGATGGCCCTCAAGAAGTACCACGGCTGGATCGTGCAGAAGATCTTCCAGGTGAGCCGCTCCGCAGGCCCGGAAGGACCACCTGCTCGCGGGGCCCGCCCTCTGCCCCGCGCCCTGTAGCTGCGGGCCCCGCCCCCCTCCCGCCCCGGCTCAGGAAGGGCTCCCCTGTCCATCTGGGTCGAGGCTGGTGCTCCGAGGGACCCCTGCCGCGTGGCGGGCCTTTTCCTAGATGCTCCGTGGTGGTTCTGATGAGGGGCCTGATTGGGAGGCCGTGGGAGGAAGCAGGGCAGAGACTGAGGCCATCAGGCTGATGGGGGGCTGGCCTCACTGGCCCCTTGGATTCAGCTGGGGCCCTCGCACTGGGGTGGGGAGGGGAGGAAGGGCCCCTGTGCCCACGGGGGCGTCTGCTTAAAGAACATTGGCCCACGAGGCTCTTGGTGACTTGTGTTGGGGTGATGATGACCACAGGCCTTCAGCAGCAGCCCGGCCTTGGGAGAGGTCCACTGGGGACGTGTGGAGAGCCCTCGGGGTGCCCTGTACACTGTCGTGGCTGCCCTTCCTCCTGAAGCTCCCACCATCCGCTTTTCCGCACTCCCGTGAGAACCGGCATCTGAGGGCTGGTCTCTGTCCCACGTGGCACAGGTCGAGGGTAGGCGGCGTCGGGAATCTGCTGGATCCAGGCAGGAAATAGGGCCACATCTGGGCCATCTGCCCTGGCAGGGCTGGGGACAGTGCTCATCCTGGGTGAGGGCACCGCAAGAGCCCTGTCCCCCACCACCCCCGGCAGAGCGTTGCCCCCCCCCTCCCCCGTGAAGGCCTCACGACCACCACCTCAGTGATAACCATGCGTCCTGGATGCCTGGCCTGGCGGGCTGCCGGTGGAGGGTGATCCTCACAAATGCACCGAAAGGTACTGTCCTTGCCTCCATTTCACAGATGAGGAAACTGACGCCCAGAGACGTTTAGGATCTCGCTAGAGGTCACACAGTAAGAGAAATGGGCAGCTGGGATTCTACCTCCTGAGCCTCAGTATCCTCATCTTGCAGATGGGTGTAAAATAGGCCCTGCCTCACAGTCTCATTGTGAAGAGTCAGCGTGTTACTCTGTATAAAGTGCTTGGCATGTGGTTTACACTAAGCAAGTTGGAGCTATTTCTATTTTGATTCCTAATGATAACGTTATTATTTGTAATTTCCTCACCTTCTCAAAAGGCTTGTAGCCTAAGCTTTTTATCCGGTTGCATCCTTTTCCTTCTGGCGCTGAAATTCTGTGTATGTCCGGTTCTCTGGACTTTTCAAGTTGTCAGGGAAGCCCTGAAATTTAGGGAAGTATCACCCCCTGAAGGACAAAAGAGGAACAGCACAGATCAGCCGTCCTCTCCCCGGCTCAGAAAGGTGGGGTCTCAGGAGGAAGCTGTTCACTTTCTCCAGGGCGGGGAGCCCCGTGGGAAGAGGCTCATCCACGCCGAGCACCTGCTGTGTGCCTGGTGCTGTGCTGAGCACTTTGCATGACCTCCTTAATCCTCACAAAGGCAGCCCGATTGGGTGGGTGTCATTATTATCCCCATTTTACAGATAAGGAAACTGAGGCTCAGAGGCTAAGTAACTTGCTCAAGGCTCACCGCTAGTCGGCGGCACAAGCTGGAATTTGAACCCAGGTCTGTCTGTCCCCAAAGCTTCCTGCTGTCTCTCACCGGGGTAGAAGGGGACACACATCCCCCTTGGCCTTTCCCATCCAGCACCACGAATAGCACAGACCCCTGCCCAGCACGGACCTCTGGGGAGTCCCCTCCCAGAATCCCGATGGGCCTGGCCCGGTGGCTCAGGGTCTCCCTCTCCGCTAACACGGCGCACCCCCCTCTCACCCGTCTCAAGGCAGCACTGTACGCGGCCCCCTATAAGTCCGACCTCCTCAAAGCACTCTCCAAGGGCCAGACCGTGACGGAAGAGGAATGCCTGGAGAAGATCCGCCTCTTCCTGGTCAACTACACGGCCACCATCGACGTCATCTACGAGATGTACACCAAGATGAACGCCGAGCTCAACTACAAGGTGTAGGCCAGACCCTCAGCGGGCACCCCAGGCCGCATGCCCCTGACCACAGCCCCCCGCAGGAACAGGCAAACCCGAATCACTGTGAATCCAGCCGGCCAGCCACCCCCAGCCTGAGGCGCCCCCCAGAGCAGCCCAGAGATGGACCAGGGTCTGCAGGGGACCGGCCCTGCTCTTTTAAAAGTCACTTTTGGGGTCTATCCTCCTGGAGCAATAAATAACGATCTCACTTCCGAATTTCATGACAGCACAGACTGACTTTATGGCTTCATTTCAGTGTGATAAAAACTGGTTAATGTTTCTAATAAATCAAGTCCTAGGGTTTTTTTGGTTTCCCACCACCACCCCATGCGGAGCGTGACTCTGGGGGAACTGGTGTCAGACTCCTCACTTTAAAAATAGGCATGTGTCCTTCTGAGGATCTGGCTGAATGATGTTTGGTGTATTTTAAGGACCACGAGGGGGTTTGATCTGAAATTATACAGGGCCCCTATTGTGGGATTTTTTTAAAAGCAAACTGGCGTGTGTTCTCAGTGGTTGGCACAGCCCAACCTCACAGCACTGTCATTAGAGCCTGCTCTTTCTTACTGTCTTTTGCTAGACAGTGTTTTTATAGCTGAAACCAACCAGCAAGCCTTTGATGACCAAGGGGAGGGTTATTTTAAAGCTATCAGGCACAAATAATTGACCATAGATGACTGTATTTGCATTCTTCTCCATAATTATCTTCTTCAGGGACAGCTTTTCCAACCTAAGAAACTACCTACCATGTGTATTCTTTCAAGGGGGAGAGGATGAACCCAAGAACACGCCTTGCTGCCTTAACTGTCCTTCCTGGCGCTAAAAAGAGCTGTATTTTTGAAAGTGTTGGGGCGAACAGAGCAATCCCCAAAGAACTGATATGTGTTAAAAACCCAGTGAGGAACAATTGGTGATTTTTATGTGGAAACTAAATAATCCTTAATAAATAAATCTCTATTTTGGAATCACATTGGTGTGCTGTTTTGGTTCTTGATTCTTTTTTTTTTTTTTTTTTTTTCCGTTCTTTCTGGATCAGAGGTTACAACTGGGGATAAGCCTACGACCTGTTTTCTGGCCTCCAGGTCCTATTTCTGGTTGAAAAAAATAGAACTGGTTGCCACATTGAGAAACTGGGGACATGTCACAGAAAAATCTTGATTTCTAGCTTCTTTTGAAAAATCAGACTGCCCGTCAGGAGCTGAGAGATGACTGCCCCCTTGGCTGGATGGGGGGAGTGGGTGGATATAGTTTCCATTTTGCCTCAGTCCCCACCAATCCCTGTTGCCTCCCCAACCCTGTGACCATTGGTTATTTGAGCTTTATCGTGGGCTGATGCTTTTTCTGTTACTAGGGTTAAATGTAGAAGGAAATATTTTACTTCATTCCTGCTCCTACAGAACTGATAGTCTAGTGGGCAAGATGGACCAGTAAATCACCAGTGATGATATAGAGTGGTCAGTGCCCAGAGGGAGCCTGGGGCTACAGGTGGGGGGTGCACATCCTGGGATGACGCTGAACCTCGATGGAAGGGTTGGGGTTGGGAGGATCCCGGTAGAGGAGGAGAAGGAGGGGACACTGCAAATCATAGGCAATGTCCTGGTGGCTTGACCCAGAGCAGGCTGTGTGTATATGAGACATCATGCCACTGAGGGATTTGAATTTGACCCTGAAAATTATGGAACGCCTTCAAGGGTCTTGTGCACAGTCAGTTGGATATCCAGTTCGGAAGGCTCCCTCTGATGTGGCCAAGGGTTGGACGCCTGAACTAAGCTTTTTGCTGTCTCTGATTTTATTATATTTTCTAAGGTTGCTGATAGTAGGAATGCCACTGATCTTTCTAAACTCTAACTACTTTTTAGGATTTTTCCCTTTGGATATAAAATTCTGCCAACAAAATTGTAAAATTCTGTGTATTCCTTTTAAAAAAGAGCTTTTCTTCGTGTTTTCAACATAATACAGTGAGACCGGGAAGGCAGTTTCTTTGTGGAAGGTCAGAATATTCCCAGGAGAGCCTCCTTCAGTCCTGGTACCTGCCTGGCCCCAGGAGCCCTTTGGGGTTTTGACCCCAGAGACAAAGCCAGCAGTGCATCTATGCCTTCTCATTTCATCCTTGTCAAAGTGGGACTGAGTTCTGCCTGGGGCAGGGAGGAAGGAACACATTGAGCACCAGCTGTATACCAGGCCCTGCACAAGTTCTTCATATGCATCATTTCACAAGCGCCCTGACGTGGGCACCAGGAGCACCATTTATCAGATGAAGAAACTGAACACCCCAGGGGTTCAAGAGGACTCGGCTAGGGTGATCCTGCCAGGACTGGGGGCACTGGGAGTTCACATCTGACTCCATATCTCTCCCCAGCCATGCCCACTCCGGTGCCAGTGGACAGAGTGAGCCCGCCTTCCAGCACACATCCTGCCAGGACACGCCCACTGTGGGAAGCCCCGGATGTGACCCAGGTTAACATGATGGTGCACAGAAACCTGAGCGAGCCCAAAAGTTTGACAACGGCTGACTCTTTACTCACTTGTTGCTGCATTCAGTTAAACCTCATAAGCAATAGTTCAAATCCGTCTTAATACACCTCTATTACAGACAAGGAACTGGAGCTCACTTCTCCATAAAAAAGCCTGTTTCCTTTTCTGTACCACGGGGGTCTTGCTAACACCCGTCTCACAGGTTGTGAGGCTTAAATTAAATGTTACTATTTGTAGGGAATTTCCTGGTGGTCCAGTGTTTAGGACTCTAAGCTCTCACTGCCGAGGACCCAGGTTCAATCCTGGTCCGGGAACTAAGATGTTAAGCTGTGTGGCATGGCCAAAAAAAAAAAAGAAAGAAAAAAAAAAAAGGAAAATAGTTACTGTTTGTAAAGCAATTAGAAGTGTCTGCAACGTAGTAAGCTGTCTTCGTAAGTGTTAAATAAAACTGCATGGATATTTTTGGTATGTGATGAAGGGCGTATGGCAATGTATCGAGTGTTGGAGTCCTGGCTCTGTTATTTATCAGCTGAGTGACCTTGGATAAATCGCTTCACCTCTCTGAGTCTCAGTTTCCTCACCCGTACAATGGGGATACTAACAGTTCCTAGCTCACTGAGAGTCAATGAAACTGCCCAGGCAGGCGCTTGGCTGCTAATCGTTCAGTGTTGACCCAGTGATCATCATTTACAGCAGCTTAATAGGAGAACGGAGGAGGATTCCATTCCCTGGGTTTAGTTGGCTGGTTGATGGGTTCCTTTGGTTCATGCCGGTGCATCTTCGGGCTGCGCGCCCCACCGCCCTTGCGCCTGCGCGCTGACCTCCTGCAGGTCCCACGGGTTCCGGTAGGTGGCGCTGTTAGCACCGCGCCGCTGCAACAGAGCTGGGAGTCCCCGCCTGTCCGCACCTCCCGAACTGCAGCCCGAGCCCAAGGTGTGTGCCTTGCCTCGCTAACGTGTTCGGGGTGGTTTCCGAGGGCTACGTGAGGAGCCCTATTTGAACACTGTTAGAAAAGTTTGAAGCCTCTTAAGTGGGTGCTTTGGGATTCTGACTTCATGTCAGCCGCTGGGTCAAAGGTATGTCCTATTCTGCTACTACTACTAGTAATACTACTACTACTGCTGCTGCTACTACTACCACTAGCACGATCACCATCATCACCTCACAATTTTTGGGTTCAAGTCCAGGTTCTATAACTTTGTAGCTGTGTGATCCAGGGAAGTCAATTCACCCCTCTGAGCCTCAGTTTCTGCATCTCTAAAATGGGACAGGAACGCCTCTACCTTGCAGGATTACATAAGATAATGTGTGTAAAATGCCTGCCACAGAAAATGTTCAATAATTGGCATTTATTAATATTTTTATTATGATGCTATGGCCTGCCAGGGGCTCCTGAGGGGCCACCCGACCCCTAACGCAGTTAAACCGTAGCATGTTCACTTCTTGTTTTGAAAGATACGGCAGGGTGCACGGCAACACATCCACAGGAACACCCCAGAAAACGTCGTGCAACATGGCTGGGATTCCTCTCTCTGCCCTAATCTGCTGTGTGACTCTGAGCAAGTGCCTTCTCCCCTCTGGGCCTCAGTTTTCCCATCTATAAAGTCAGGAGATTGGACAGTTCAAAGCTCCTTTCTAGCTGTGTCAATCTACAGTGGATTGTCACTGCATCCAGTCCCCGGTTTGTGTTCGTAATTCCAGGGAAATCAACACTCCATCCACACGTGGGCACTTCGGTTTCTCCTTGTGACATCTAATGGGACCACATGTGCAAAGCACTTGGCACAGGGCCTGGCACCTAGAGGGTGCTTGATAAAGGGCAGCTATGATGATGATGATGACCATCAGCTCTCCACCAGCGCAGAGAGGAGGGTCTGGAAGGCAAGTCATTCAACTCCTGTTTGCTGAACACCTACTATATGCGAGCCCCGAGTCAGATAAGGCTGCACCCTCCAAGGGGCTCACGGTCCACGGGAAGAGATTTAGATGGGGGAGGGCAGGGAGAGCCCCTCTGAGGAGGTGACATTTGAGCTGAGATCTGAAGAGGGAGAAAGAGCAGACCAAGAAAAGAAGCCGGCTACAGCTGATGCAAAGGCCTTGAGGCAGGAGAGAAAGCACCATGTTCTAAGGACAGAGAGAGGCCAAAGTGTCTGGAGCCTGGTGATCAAGGGCGGAGGACAGTGAGGGAGGAAACCTAGCGATGCTGAGGCCAGTGTGAGTTTGGTTTTTATTTTAGAGCAAGGGAAGTCATAAGCCTCTGTGAGTAGAGGGTGACAATGACAATTCTCAGTTTAAAAAGCTGTTAGCTAGGATCTTAACGGTCCCGGCTGCTCCCTCCCCGCCCCAACCTCTGCCCCTTCCTGGCTGGGAGAATTGAGCCTTCATCACCTATGTGCTGGGGGACAAGGGGTGGAGGAGTGGTGGGGGAGGGGCTCCCAGGCCTCTGTGAAAGTCATGGACCTCTCAGGAGCGTGTTCATTCACCCCCCCTCACAATTCCGGTCACCATCCCAGGGGCCTCCATGCGTCCCCAGTAGCCCACCCAGGGGCCCCAGCTGGGAAGCCTGGAATTACTCAAACCCCACTGGCGCCAAGGCTCCCCGCCCTCTCAAGGCCATAGCTCCAGATGAAGGCTAATTCCAAAATGCCCGTGGCTAGCTGTGGCTTGGCCACACCCACAGGCCACCAGGCCAGCTGCCCAGCAGCGGACTGGAATCACAGCCAGTGTCTGAGGGCTGAGGATGGCTGTTCCCATGGCAACGGATGTCTGAGGGGAAAGGCTTCCTCCCCACCTGGCCTCAGGTTTCTGCCCCAGGGAGAATTCCAGAAGAGCCTCATGGTCTCTGGGACAAAGCCAGCTCTTTGTAGGACCGAGGTGGACAAACCAGCTGAGTGTCCCCAGCCTCTTGGTATCCTGTCTCTGCGGCTTCTAGGTAAATGTGGGGAGATGTGATCTCATGGGGGGCCTGCTGTCCACTGGGGCAGCCCCCAGAGGAAGACCATCAGACCCCACACCCTCCTGGCTCTGTGACCTTGGGCAGGTTCCTTCACCTCTCTGAGTATGTTCCTCTCCTGTAGCTGGGAGGGATTGGTGAGGATCAAGCCCTATGCAGTGCCTGGCATACAGCAGGTGCTGCATAAATGCACATGGCCAGCCCTGGTACTCCCCCACCCTCGTCCCCAATTGTTTCTTCTCCACATCACGACTTGAGCCCTTCCCTGGCACTCAGAGAAAAAGCCAAAAGGCCAACCAGAATTCTCACCCCTACAACCTCATGTTCCCCGCTCTCACCCAGGTGGATGTGAGCAGGGCTTCCCATGTCAGAGGTGAGGGGACTAAGGCACAGGGGGCAGTGCCAAGTGGCTGCTAGAGGGGCTGGAGAGTGTCGTTTGAACTCAGACGGTCCTGGGTTCAGATCCTGACTGCATCACCAGCAGGTACCTCAGGCAAAAGGCTTACACTGTATGGAGGCTCAGTTTGTCCATCTGTGAAAAGGGCTGGAGAAACCCACCCCTCTGAGGTGTATTCAGAGGAGGGGATGAGATGGCCAGGGTCTGCAGGAATCCAGCCCCACGTGGTGGTTTTGGCTGCATCCCTAACTCTGAGGAGCACTTCAGGCCCCCAGGAACCTAGACACCAACTCTTGGCCTAAGCCAAGCTCTGGAGCTGTGGGGACACCAGCAGGGCTAATGGGGTGCCCAGGGGAGAGAAGGAGGGGAGAGGGCAGAGGCAGAACAGCATGGGGTGTAAGAACAGAGAGGAAGGAAGTTTCTGCCTGGGAGTGTAGGGGAGAGCCATGCCAGGGATGCCTGCTGCCTGCTGGACTCAGTAGTTCTCATCTGTAAAATGGAGACACTAATGCCAACCTCACAAGATGCAGGAAGGAAGATGTGTAAGGGAGAGTGCAGGGTAAACATAAGAGCTCTCAGAAGGGGATGTTGGTCTTGGTGGGGGAAGCACGGTGCCCTCACAGGACTAGTTACTGAGTGTTACTTTGTCCCGGCATTGCCCGGCCCTCACAGACATGATCGTGTTTAATCTTCCCAGGTAGGGGAAGGGGTTGGGGCAGTTGCTATTCCCGTGTTATAGACAAAGAAGTAAAGCTCAGAGAAGCAAGGTCACCTGCCTGAGGTCACACAGCTTAGAAATACGGTACAGCCACTCCCAGTTACTTTGGACTCCAGAGACCACATTCTTCTTCTTCTTTTTTTTTAATCTTTTGTAACAGCTCTATTGAAATACAATTCACATACCGTGCAATACACTCACTTGAACTATTCAATGGTTTTTAGTATATTCACAGATAGATGCAATTCTTACCACAGTCAATTTTAGAACATGTTCATCATCCTAAAAAGAAACCCCATACCCTTTAGCCATCACCACTCCAAGCCTCTCCAGCCCCTTGCAAACACTAGTCTACGTTCTTTCTTTTTTCTGTTTTTTTGGATGTGTTGCGTCTTCGGTGAGGTGTGCGAGCTCTAGGTGTGTGGGCTTCAGTAGTTGCGGTACTTGGGCTCTAGAGCGCAGGCTCAGCAGTTGCGGCACGTTGGCTTAGTTGCTCCGCGGCATGTGGGATCTTCCCAGACCAGAGCTCGAACCCGTGTCCCCTACACTGGCAGGCGGATTCTCAACCACTGCGCCACCAGGGAAGCCCCTAGTCTACTCTCTGTCTCTATGGATTTGCCTCTCCTGGACATTTCATATAAATGGAATCATACAGTACATGGTCTTTGATGTCTGGCTTTTTTCACTCAGTATAATATCTTCAAGGTCCATCCACTTTGTATCAGGCATGAACACTTTATTCTTTTTTTTTTTTTTTTTTTTTGGCGGCACCACGTGGCTTGTGGGATCTTAGTTCCCCGACCAGGGATCGAACCTGGGCCCTAGGCAGTGGAAGGGCAGAGTCCTAACCACTGCACCGCCAGGGAATTACTTCATTCTTTTTATTGTCAAATAACATTCCACAGTATAGATATACCACATTTCATTGATCCGTTCATCATTTGAGTCTTTTCTCTTTCGGCTAGTATGAATAGTACTGCTGTGAACACTTGTATACAAGTTTTTTTGGTATTCATATGTTTTCATTTCTCTTGGCTGTATCCCTAGGAGTGGAATTGCTGGGTTATATGGTAACTCCATATTTAACTTTTTGAGGAACTTCCAAACTTTTCCACAGTGGCTGCACCATTTTACATTCCTACCAGCAGTGTATGAGGATCCCAGCTTCTCCACATCTTTGCTAACACATATTATGATCTGTCTTTTTGAGACCATATTCTCATTGACTTTGCGATACTAGAATCTGCCCAGCTTGGGTTCAAATGCTACCAGCTGTAGGAACTCAGGCACGTGGGCTCTCTGTGTCCTTTTACAGAAAATGGCATAGGAATCCCTCCTTTCCTGGCTGTCAGGAGGTGAACTGCAAGCATCAGGGCTATGCTAACTGTAAAGTGAGGTGCATATGTCTTGTTTTTATAACCGGGGGTTGGGGCAGATGTACCAGGTATAAAGTCCCTGAGATGTGGACTCATCTGGCTCCCGATCTCTCCGCAGTGCCTGGCACTGATTCTGGCATACAGTAGGCGCTTGCTAAGTGTAGACCCTCGATGCTGCCCAGGAACCTCCCTTAGTGGAAGTGGCCGTGCCCCTGCTAGGGACTCTGGGACCCATGTGGGACAAGGTGCTGGGCCTGCCTATAGCCTCTACGGGACTCTCTGCCCGTTTTAAGGGCTTTGAAAATTTTTCCTTCCCTAAGAGGAAAAGTTCCTTCTGTTGAGAGTCTCTCGCTCTTCCAAGGCAGAGGCTGGAGAGTTTCACCAGAGACCAAAAACAGTGAAGTAATGGCAGTCACATTCTAGCAGTGGCCCTTGTTCATATTTAGTCAGACCACCGAGTGTTTGCTGGGTGCCCCGAGCACCTCACTTTCTCTTCCCACTCCCCCCTTTCCTGCAAGGCAGGCCTGCATGCTTTCAATCAGCCGGTATTTTTTCCCTAATTTTTCTTTTATTGTGGTAAAATACACATAACAAAATTTGCCATCTTAAGCCATTTGTAAGTGTACAGTTCAGTGGCTCAAAGAACACTCACATTGTAGTGCAACCATCACCACCATCCATCTCCAGAACTCTTGTCATCTTGTAAAACTGAAAGTTTGTACCCATTAAACTGTAACTCTATTCCCCCCTTCCTCCAGCTCAATCAACCAGTATTTTTTAAAAATAATTTTAAAAAATAATTTATTTGGCTGCGCCAGGTCTTAGTTGTGACACGCAGGATCTTCGTTGCGGCGTGACAGATATTTAGTTGCGGCATGCATGTGGGATCGAGTTCCCAGACCAGGGATCGAACCCGGGCCCCCTGCATTGGGAGCACGGAGTCTTAACCACTGGACCACCAGGGAAGCCTCAATCAAACTGTATTTTAAAAGCACCTACTAAGTGCCAAGGGGCTGGTCCTCCAGCTGCAAATGAGACAGACGTGGTCCTTGCCTTGTAGGAACTGATACCCATTTTTCAGATGAGAAGACTGAGGCACTGAGAGGGAGAGGCTCTTGCTCACGGCTCCCACCTCATCAGTGGCAAAACAGAGTTTGAACCCACGGCTGGCATAGGGGCCAAGATCCAGCTTCTTGGCCCAAGATGAGTCACTTTTTTGCATGGGGCCTCAGTTGCCCCGTCCATGAAATTGGGTTCAGGAGGGAATTGGGTTAACCATACGGATGCTGAGGGCTCATACCTCTTCCCCCTAACGTTGGAGAAGAGCAGACACCCTCCCCGACCCTATCTTCTGTCGTCCCCTCCATCACCTTCCTACTAACCTGAATTATCCCTGTCATTTTCTTTCATTTGAGAAGGGTCTTTCTGCAGAAATGGGCTCCAGACTAGTTATGCCCATGACTCCTCTGCTTCCCAACCTGGCGCAGCCCCAGCCCAGAAGGCCCCCAACAGATGGGCTTTCCATCAGGGAAGTATGAGGGGCCCCCTGTTTACATTCCTCACTGCCAGATAGCTGCCTGTCTGCTCTGTTTAAGATCCTGGAAACCCAGAGTAAAAAGTTTCCCTTTCCCATCCCCTCAAGGAGGGAGCTTTGGCGAGGCCACACTACCTTCCAAGCCTCAGTTTCCCATCTGTAAAATGGGCACAGCAATCCCTACCTCATAGCCTGGTGGGAGGAAGGTTTACATGACACCCCCCCACCCCACCTCTTGCTCAGCGAGTTCATTATTAAGGTTTCTTTTTGGTAAATGTTTCACACTGGTGGTTTGAATTTTATTTTAATTTTTTTGTCTGTTCGTTTTGGCCTCAAGGCATGCAGGATTTTAGTTCCCTGACCAGGGACCGAACCCATTCCCTCTGCAGTGGAAGCATGGCACGGGGTCTTAACCGCTGGACCACCAGGGAAGTCCTCAAACTGGTGGTTTGAACACATCACTTCCATGAAGGTTCTCTGTCTCCAGCGATTCTCAAATTCCACTTTCTAGCTGCCGAACCGAGACCCCATGGTAACTATCTCTACTTGCAAGCTCAGGAGGAAGGACGTACCCCACTGTCTTCGCAGTGGGAGAGTTAGCTCAGTTTAGTAAAAACAATAACGATAAAAAGGGCTAAGAATGCTCCTTGGGCTCTGCACAGACCTGGTGCTCCCAGCATCTTCACTGTGATGTGAGGTGGGGACATATCTACACCGCGCTCTACAAAGGGGACACTGAAGCACAGAGAAGGGGCCAGCTGTTCAGTTAGTGAGTCACAGAGCTAGGGCTTGGGCTCAGGGAGTCTGGCTCGAGGCTTCCAACCAGTCCAGGCAGAAGTGAGCTGCCCGTCCCATGGAGGTACTCAAGTGTCTGGGGTAGAAGGTGTGTCTGGGTGGTGGGGCTTACCTTCGCCATCGGATTAAAAAAAAAGCACTCGTTGATCTCCTACTCAGTGCCAGGCTCCGTGCTAGGCGCCGGGTAGAGGTGAAGTTAAGAGGAGCTCACATTGATTTCGTCCTGGACCTGCACTTTCTGTAACACAGGTGTCTCCCCTCCTGGACGTGGAGCTACCTGAGGCCCGGGACTTACCGCAGACCTGTCTCTGAATTGTCTGCTGAATGAATGAGCGAGCGAAAGCGGGGAGGAATCAGCGAGATGCCCATTAACAGATGAGGAAGGAGTCCCAGTCTGGCGAGGTCAGGAGCCCATGATCTCAGGATTCCAGCCAGAGCCCCCTCCACGGAGCGCCTGCCCCTCTACCAGGGATCATGACGCCCACTTTCCAGGTGAGAAAACTGAGGGCCCGCCTCTGCCCCCCGCAGGGGAGCCGATCCCGGCTGCGGGGTAGGCTCGCTGCCACCGCTGCAGGGCGGGCGGGGTGGGCGGGGTGCAGTCCGCGGGCGGCGCGCGAGGTGGAACCTGAGCCCGGGGAGGAGGGACGCGGCGGCGGCGGGCGGGCGGGAGCGGGGCCGGCTGCCGGGATTCAGGAAGCGCCGCGCTCCCGGCCGGCCGCCGGCGCCGAGCCCTCCCGGAGGTGAGTGGGGCCTGGAACTTCGGGGCGGGGACCCCGAGAGGGACGGCCCAGCCGAGGACCTCGCGCGCCCCCGGGCACATCTTGGAAGCTGCGGAGTGGTGGCCTGGAGCGCGGGAGGCGCGGGACCCGCGGGGGGCCCTTGGGCCGGGCACCACCTCTCTGGGATTCGGTTTTGTTACCTGCGAAGAGGGCGCTAACGTGGGCTCCGGGGATGCAGGCCCAGGTCCCCCGATATCCAAGCCCAGGAAGCAAACACAGAAGGCCCTGCAGCCCACCCCGGCGTCACCTCCTTTTTGGAGGGCTTTGGAAGAGGGAGTTGGGGTCCTGAGGTTTGTCCCCCACCTCTGGTAGGGAATTGGGAGCCTGGGACTTCCAAAGGCCACTTCTTAGTTACTGAGTCCCAGAGAGATGGCTCTTTCCCCGCAAGAGGCAGGAAAATCTTTAACCTCCCCTCCAGCTCTGCCCTGGAGACTCCTGGGAGGTCTCTGAGGACAGGGAGAGACCTCCCACCCTCCCCGCATGGCTGGCCGTTCCAGCCACAGGCACCCCTGCCTGGCCCAGCCCCAGCGGGTTTCTCCATCTGTCGTCCCCATTTTGCAGATGAGGAAACTGAGGCTCTCAGGTCGGGGATGTAGCCAAGTGGAATTTAAACCCAGGGCTGTCGGGCTCCAACGTCCTCCCTGCCTGGTGCCCAGGGGGTGTCTTGGAAGTTACCCAGGAGCGGGTGGGCTTCTGGCTGCTGAGTGTCTGCAACAGGGGCTTCTGCTGGGAGCGGGGGTAGGGGCATGGTGTCGTGTGCGAGCTTTGATCTGGGACGCTAAGACCCACTGGGGGGTTTAAGCTTTGCCACTTAATCTCTGGGGCGGGGACAGCGGGGTGAAGAGGTGGCCTCCGCTGAGAGGTCAGGTACGAGGGTCGGCCCAGGTCATCTGTGAGGTTAAAAGTGGGGTCTGTGTGGGCCCGAACCCTCACTCTGCCGCCCCACTACTGTGTGCCCCGGGGCTGCTCCCCCAGCTGCCTGCGGGACAGAGCGCTCATCTGGAAAATGGGGGTCGGCTGAGGGCGAGCCCCGGGGCTGGGGTGAGGACAGCGGACCTGTGAGGGGTCCCACGCCGTGCCTGGAGCCCCCTGTTACTATGCTCGTGCTGTTGTTGCCCCAACGTCTTCTTAACGGGAGGGCGTGAGAAAGGTGATTGGCCATTTCCTCATTTCTCTGCATCATTCCGTTTGAGTAACGGTGGGAACCAGAAAGGCTGGGGGCCCCTTTTCCCACCTTCATTGATCAGTCGGAGCGGGCAGGGGCTCCCAAGACAAATGGCACACGGCGGTCATGGGCCAGTCAGGTTCACGTTTGTGAATGCAGGGTGGGGTCATTCTGAAGTGGAGTTTTCCGAGGTTTAGGGAATGGGCACCTGAGGAAAAAGCGTGCAAGAGAGCCCCAGTGAGATGCCTGGGATTCCCCAAGCTAAATCCAGACCAGATGCCTTACATCCGGGCCGCGGCTGTGGACACCCCTCCTGCCTCCTCAGGTGTGAGCTGGGCCTCAGCCATTTCCTTTGTCCGTCGAACCCTCCGGGAAAGCCATCCCGTGCCAGCCCTGGGCTGGGCACTGAGGCACCTCAGACCCAGCCTAGCCCCAGCCCGCGGGGCGTGAACTGAGCGGTCCAAGAGAGCCGGTGAGGTGGGAGGAAGGGCTGCCCGTGAATGGGGGCCAGGGGAGCGTGCTGGCGGTGGCACTGTGACGAGCCAGTACCCGGGACGGCTTGATCAAGGTGGCACTTGGGCCTCACCTGGAGGAATAAATGCAGATGTTGGGCAAACGGGTTTTTAGGTAAAGACCTGACTTCTCCCTGTCACCAGGTGGTAAAACTAGGGTTTGGAGAGCTGAGACATCGTCCTGTTTGTCTGGAGTGTGTGACATGAACAGGAAGGACAGGGGATCAGACAGGCAGGGACTGGGTCAGACCCAGAAACCCTACAAGTCCAGGCTGGGAGGGACATGCCGGATGTGTGGTCTTGAAAGTTCCGCAGAGTGGGGGCCAGGCTGGGAGGCCGGTCCCCAGGCAGGGGAAATCATCCAGGCCAGAGGTGTGAGGCCCCAGGTAGGGACTGGCAGGGGCGGCTGGAAGGTGTAGGAGGAAGAGAACCTCGCAAGCCTTGGCCTCACTGCACCTGGCACGTGGTGCTCAATAAATCACTGTTGCACGGTTGAGTGAAAACATCGTTTTGAGAGGGCCAGAGTCCTTTGACGTCCTTCGTGTGTTCCCAGGAGGGAGGGGGCCACATGGAGCAGGCGGCTCTACCCCTCCCAGGCCCCTGGCCTGCCGTCTGCCTCAGTTTCTCCCATTTGACTCCGGGAAAGACACTCCAGGCCCCTCCCCAATTCATGGGGACCCAGGGACTAGCTCCTTTTCTTGTCACACACACGATCTGGGGAGCCAAGGGAACATTTCATGCTAGCAAGCCCTCTGGAATGCTCTGTGTCACCAAGTTGGGGCAGAATTTACCTGTTAAAGATTAATTCAGCTCTCTTGAGATGCTTGTGGTCCTGGGCCCCGCAGCTGCTGCTCTGAACTCTGGGTGCAAGTTTCCTGCTGGCTTTAGCCAAGTGTGGGCTGCATTAGTGGTCATTACGATGGTTGCGAACATTTATTGAGCACTTACTGTGTGCCAGGCACTGAGCCCAGCACTCAGTACATTTGGATGCAAAGCTAGGATTGTACCCATTTTTGAGAGGGAGGAACTGAGGTCAAGGTGGTGAAGTTGCTTGCCCAGCTGGGAAGGGCCGGAGCTGGGATCTGAACCCCATTTATCTGATTCTAAAATCCATGCCCTTAACTTCCAAAGTGGCCTGTCCACATTTGTAGGGATCTGGGGTCATGGGAAGATAGTCTGCAGTTTAGAGATAAGAACCTGAATTGTTCAGACAGGCCTGGGTTTAAATCCGAGGGCTGCTGCCTTCTCACCAGGGGAGCTCGGGCAAGTCACCTCATCTTTCTGAGCCTCAGTTTCCTCATCTGTTAAATGAGGCTGTCAACCCACTCTTTGCAAGGACAGTCCAAGGCACACAGATGGGGCTCTGAGCATTACCTTCTTCCTCTTCCTGTCCCCCGGCCTGTGCCAGGGTGCATTTTCCTCCAGCTCATCTCTCTGAGAACCCCTCTGTGCCAGGAAAAAAGGTGGAAGGTAGCAGGGGCAGAGCTAGACTTGCATTTGGACAAGGGGTGCTGCCTTTTCAGCTACAAAATATTTACGGGCATTGACTGAGCGCCAGGACCATCAGAGTTTCCTGCTTTCCTAATGTAATGCTTAAAAACAGGGCCAGAGCTTGGCTACCTGGTTCAGATCCCAGCTCTCAGTAAGTTCCCTTACTCCTTGGGCCTCAGTTTCCTCATCTGTAAAATGGGATAATGTTAGTGCCTGCTTCATGGGGTGGTTGTGGACAGTCTCCAGAGCAACGCGGACTGTTCAGTGTGTAACCAGTGCCTATTGCCTGACAGTCACCTTGATGGTGTCACGGCATCACCCCCACTGGCAGTGGGCAGGGCAGGAATACTGAGTCCCATTTTACAGCTGAGGAAACTGAGGCTCAGAGAGAGAAGTAATTTGCCTAGGGATGCCCCACTGGCTTATGGAAGAGCTGGACCTGAAAGCCAGATCCCAGTGACTCTGGACGCCTTGGGTCCCTGAAAACCCAGTGGGTGGCTCAGCTTCGTTCCTGGAAGGCCACTGGACTCTCCCCTCTTGGAGTCTGACCCACCTCTGTTCACATCCCAGCTCGGTCACTTGCTGCGGTGTTCCTGGGGCTGCCACCTGGGGTTTGCTGGAGGTCAGAGCTCTGCCAGTTGGGGAGATTTGGGTTATTCTGGCTGCCACTCCTGCCCCGGCCTGGTCTCCCCCTGCCTTGGGTGCCCTTGGGTCCCCCTGAGCTGTCACCCTGGCCGAGCAGGAATGAGGAAGGGAGGCCAGGCCCTCACTTTCACTGTGACTCTGACTTCCTTCCCACCTCTGAGCCCCTTCCTGGTCATCGGCTTCCCCTTTCTGTTCCGAGCCCTGCCCACTGCAGGCTGTGTGACCTCAAGCAGGTCACCCCACGTCTCTGAGCATGTTTCCTCAACTGTGAGGGGTGGTCACAGGCAGCACGCCAGGGGCATAGGAGGCCCTCACAGGTCTGCTCCAGGTGAGCTCAGAGGGTGGGAAAGGCTACGGAAGGAGGTGGTGGTATGGCGGGGCAGACAGGAGGGCCATTGACCAAACGGGAATACGCTTATTTTTCTTCGGGTGGTGAGTAATGGCCGCCCCTCCCGCCCCCGCCCTTTCCTGCCGCCGCACAAAGGGTCCTCAGTCTCACTGGACGCCTGTTTCTCCCTGAGGGTGGAGTGGCCTGGCTTCCACCCGGCTGACCTGGAGGGCTGACCACCTTCTGGGACAGCTCGTCAAGGGTATATATGGGGAGGGCTACTTCCAACGTGTGTCCCCGATGGGCTCCACAGGCTCAGGGGGGACCCCGGTGGGCAAGGGGCCAACTGACCTCAGACAGGGACCGGTTTGCCCGGTTCACTCCTGTCCCTGTGTCCCTTGGCAGAGAGGAGGGACTGAGGAATACCTGTGGACAGAGTGAATGGTAAAGGAAGGAAGGAATGAGTGATTGAACAGATGAATCAGCAAGGCGGGGGCATCAGGAGAACCTGCCTGCTCAGATTCAGACTTGGGTTTGGGCAAGTGTCCTGGCCTCTCTGAGCCTCAGTTTCCTCATCTGCAAAATGGACTCATGATAGCTGCCGCCTTCATGGGGGGACATTGAACCTCATAGGTCAGAGAGCCCAGCACGCAGTAGGTGCTCAATAAATTATGTTAAAGGATGGGAGGGAGGAAGTTAGCTAGCTGGGTAGAGGTTCAGCTGTGGAGACCTGTCTGTCCTGTGGAGAATGACTTAGCCGTTTGTGATTCCTTTCACTTATATCCACGCGTTCATTCATTCGTTTGTTCATTCATTCAGCAAGTATATCTTGGATAGATACTATGTGCCAGGCCCTGTCCTAGGCACCGGGGACTCAGTGGTGACTGGAACAGCAGAGGTCCCTGCCCTCTTGGAGCTTGTGTCCACGATCCCATCATTGGGGGCTGCACTTTATGAGGCTCTGACACCCACAATGACCATGCAGCCCAGCAGTGGGTGCTGTGATTAGTTCGCTTTTAGAAATGAGGAAACTGAGGCTCAGAGAGCTGACATAATCTGCATGGGGTCACACAGCTACTAAGTGGCAAAGCCACGATCGAAACTCCAAGTCTTTTTGTGCCGTGCCGGCTTGCCCCGTGGCTTCCAAGGGGCCTGGCATTTAGGATGACCCCAGGGAGAGGGCTTCATAGACCCTGAAGGGATGAACTCAAATGGGCTTAAAAGCAGATGGTTGGAATCCTGGTCACATTCCCTTCCTGTTGAGTTGTGACCTCGGCTGGGTCTCTTGGTCTCGCCGAGCCTCAGTTTGCTCATCTGTGAAATGGGGATGAGAAGTAAACGCGAGAGTGCTCAGCACATGATGGGTGTTGGATAAATGTCAGCCCCTCCCCTCCATTCTCCCCAGACGTGGTTTATTCATCTGACAATGGAGACGATGATATCTAACTTCTAGAGTTATTTTTTGGATTAAAAGAGATAGAAGATGCTGTGTGACATGTACCAATGGGAGGGTAGGCACTGCTAATGTGGGATTTCAGGCCTTACTCTCAGCCATAATTCCAAGCAGTTAGCCAGAGACGCGGCCTACTGTTGGCATAGGCTGGTGGTGAGGCCGGCTGGGGCAGAGAGAGGATCTCAAACTGGTTTTCTGCTGCCTGGGGCTCCCTTCCCGGCTCCTGCCCGACCCATTCATTCCACGGGTGTCTGCTCTCCTCTCTGACTTGGTCACCTCGGGACTTTTGCACGTGGGTATGAGGTGGAGGGGTGTGTGTAGGTATGGGTGGGTGGGTATCCTCTCTCCTCTGGGCCTCAGTCTCCCAGCCAGGAAATGGGGCTGTGATGGAAGAGAGATGGAAACGAGGAAGGGAAAAAACCCTTTCAGAAGGCCAGGTCTTCGTGTAGAGTCACAAGTCCTGGGTCACGTCTCCCCAGCTGTAAATTGAGGGAATATTAACAATGAAAAGGCAGCTGCCTTTTGTTAAAGTTTGCTATGCACCAGGCGCTGTCTTAAACTCTTGAATTATCAACTCAATCAGTTATCTTCCATTATCATTCAATCCTCACAACAGCCTTTTGGTGTAAGAGCTATCATTTTATTTTTTAATTCAAAGTGTGAATGTAGAGTCCAACCAATAACTAACTATAAAGCAAATATGGGTTCACCCCTCCCAGGTGGCAGTAATTGTTCCCCCATTGTACAGATGAGGAAACTGAGGCCCAGAGAGAGATGACTTGCTCCCGGTCGCCCTGCCAGGAAGTGGCAGGTGGGGAAGGGGACATAGGTTGGGTAGTTTCTGAGGCCACAGAATCCTCTCTGGGGGGGCTCTCTGTGGCTGTGACTGTCCTCCAGGAGAGGGGCTGGGCTAGGGAGAAGGGGCCTCCGTCTTCCTAGCTGGATCTGGGTAGCATCACGCTCTGAGCAGGGCTGAGTTAGAGGGTGGAATCCAGGGCTGTGCTCTGATGGGAGGGGGCAAGGCAAGGGAAGAAGGAGCCGGAGCCTCCTGGGACAGGGACTTCATGTCCTTGAGCCCCTGCTGTGTGCCAGCCCCTGTGCTGGACCCTTTATGAGCGTCTAACCTCACGACGTTCCCTTGTTGCACCGAGGAAACTGAAGCTCACCGAGGAAACTGAAGCTCCGGGAGGGGAAGTGACTTGTCTGAGGTCACCAAGCTGGGAAGTGTTATTGAGATGTAATTCACATGCATCTCACCCTTTCAACGTGTACAATTTAGTGGCTTTGTAGAGTGTTCAGAGTTGTACAGACATCACCACTGTCTAGTTTCAGTGCCTTTTCATCACCCCCAAAATGAACCCCGTACCCATTAGCAGTCACTGTCCCCCCCACTCCCCCGAGCCCCTGGCAACCACTAATCTGCTTTCTGTTTCTGTGGATGTGCCTATTCTGGACATTTCATGTAAATGGGATCCTATCACATGTGGCCTTCTGTGTTGTTCAGCGTGTGCTCTTAAACCATTCAGCCACACTGCCTCCTGGTGGCTCCCACCCTGGGGCTGGGGGCTTTGGAAGCAAATGCGTGCCCGTGAGAGCTCAGCGGGGCATTGTGTGTGTACCGTTGGAACCCCTCCGGCCAAGGACTTGCTGAATGACCAAGTAACTGCCGTGGTCACATGGGCCTTGCCCTCTGTGGGGCCCAGTGAGTCACCCCAGCCCTGCCCCGCCGGGGCACCCTCCTGGGTGGGGGGACCCGACAGGACACTGGGGCTCTGTCAGCCCTGGTCGGGCAGCCACTGTGCAGCAAACAGGAAGCGGGCTGGGCCGAGACCTGCTAGGTAAATACAGGCTGTCTGGGGAAGGTGCCCGGCATGGCGTGATGCCCCCTGTTGCTACCGCCCACCAGGGCCCAGGGAGCCTCGGGCAGCCTGGCAGGCGGTGGGTTTTGCCTGGCCAAGGGGCTGAGCTCCCAGTGGCAGCTGCTCTGAGGTGGCTGCCAGAGTCCCAGGCTCTGGGCCCAGCCACTCCGCCCTCCCTGGCTATCATACCTTCCTTGGTCCTCGGTCTGTCTGTTCGTCCATCTTCTAATAATGATGATGTAATGACACTGATGGTGCTGACGACAGCCGTCGTTTACTGGGTGTGTGCTCTCTGCTGGGTGCTATCTTCTTTAACCCTCTCAACAATCCGGAGATAGGTGCTATGATCATCACCATTTACAGGTGAGAAAACAGGCACAGAAAGGCCAGTGACTCGCCCAGGGTCACACAACTGGTGAGTGGGCAGTTTGCCTCTGGGGCCCCTGGTCCCCACCACTCACCCTGAACCACTCTTCTTCCACCCCCATCTTCCACCCTTTTCTTCTCGAGTCTCCTGGTCCTTGTAAAATATCCACTGAAGGCATAGGTCCTGGGGCCACGTGGATCCTAGACCTGCTTCCGCCTCTAAGGAGCTGGGCAACCCTGTAAGAGTGCCTCCACCTCTCTGAGCCTCAGTTTCCTCACCTGGAAGGTGGGCGGTTGGACGGAGCAGGTGTTTTCTCTCTCGGCACCGGCAAACCTGGGGATCCATCCTCCTCCTCCCCACCTCCCCATCCACCCACCCACTCACCCATCTTTTCTTCCTTCCTACCTTTCTTCTCTGGTGCCTCAGGCTGCACCGTTCCTCAGTGCCCGCTGCTCTTTCCCAGCTCCGTACCCTTGACCTTGCTGTCTCCTCTGCTCTTGTATCCCATTCCATCTGTCAAGCCCTCCTCCTTGCAGCCTCTGCCTGTGCCCTTCAGGTTTGGTGCTGCTTCCTCCCGCCTTCCTCCTTCCAGAACTTCAGAGGACCTTGCCTTTGCTGATGCCTTGGCACGATGCTGAATGCTGGGGAGACAGTAGACACAAAATAGTCCCTCCTTCATGGAGCTCAAAACTCTAGAGGAGAAGAGAGAAGATGAATTAAAGAATGATATAAGTAGAGGTCAAAGCCTAATCATGAGAAGCGCTATAAAGAGAGGCACAATTTGCTCTAAGGGTGAACACAAGGGAGCCGGTTTAGACTGGGGGGTGGGGGCCAGGAGGGCTTTTCAGAGGAAGTGCTGGTTGAGATGACACTCAAAGAAAGGGTTAGTGGAGGAAGTGCATCCGAGGCAGAGGGGACAGCCCAGGCAAAGGCCTGGAGGGGGAAAGCCATCTGCCTTCCCTCCTAGACTGTGAATTCCCTGAGCTTCCACTCCTGTTTGCCCTGCAAGCAGGTGGCACTCAGCAGATGGAGTGCACTGATCCCAGCTCCCTGGAATTCCTCCCCCTGGGGTGGAGCAGCCCCTGCACGCCTAAACTTGCCCCCAGATTTAAGTAGCTTTCCTTGGTCACGTAATCAGGAGGATGGGATTTGACAGTACGTGCCAGGGTTTCCATGAGATCAGGCAAAGCCACGGGGTAACGGTGAGGATGGGTCCCTTCCTCTACCCTCTGCTTGCGGACAGGGGGATGGAGCAAGAGACTTCCACCCCACCCCTGCTGAATCTGGGATCCTCCGGAGGCACCTGGCATTCACGTAATCTTGCGGTTTGCTGTTTACTGAGGGCTTACTCTGTGCCAGGTGCTTGACTCAATTCATATAATCCTCACGATGACCCAGTGAAGTTCCTCAGGGAAAGGTGAGGCAAGCGAGCCTCGCAGAGGCTAAGTAACTGTCTCAAGCTCATCCAGCTGATGAGCGGTGAGTCTGGGAGCCAACCCCCTGATCTGTCTGACCTCAAAATGCAAGTTCTTTCCATGCCCCCTTAGCTCCTACCAGGTGCCCCCTCCTTAGGGGGGAGGGATTGTGGGTTTGGCTGCTCTGACTGAGTCCGCAGGGCCATCAGAGCAGAATGCATGACCTTCAGCCATGTTTTTGGAGAGCCTGGAGTCTGACCCAGGCAGAGAGGAAGGCTTGGGGACCCTGGCTCAGCACTGTATCTCCTCACCCCACCCGGGACCCCTGCGCCCCTGAACTCGGCCACTCCCTAGCCCTTCTGGTCTAACCAGCTCTTGCCACCAGACATGCCTCAGCTTCTTGCTTTGTCTAGCTGTTTCTTCTGTTTTCCCACCAGGTCAGCCCCAGCAGGGCAGGAGTTCTTTGTCTTGCTCACGTCTGTGTCCCCAAGACCTGGCACACAATAGGTGCTCAATAAACATTTGTTGAGTAAATACATAGGTGAATGGTTTCCAGTCCTGCTCTTTGATGCTTAAAACAAAAACATGTGAAATCTGCTGCATTAAATGAACACAGCGGTCACACAGTGTGTGGGGATGTCCACGCTCTGCATAAATGTCCTTCGCTGAGCCCCAGACATGCTCCTGGTGCCAGCTGGGTGCTACCTGCTGCAAAGGCATTCCCAGGGGCTCACAGCAGGCATGGCGGCATGTGCCCGATCACATGGGGAGAGACAGGAAGAAATGTACACGATATTTACACACAGAGGAGATGAAGGAGGACTCTCAGCCTCTCTCCTGCCCTGTACCCCTCCTTCCCTCTAAATCTGGCATGGGTTTGGAATGTGTAATAACAGCCTACAGGGCAAATTAGAACAGGGAGTGAACTCTATCCCCAACCACAGAGAACAGGGCAGTGTTTGGGGAGGGGATGGCCACAGAGCAGGCTGTGTGTGTATGTGTGTGTGTGTGTGTGTGTGCGCGCACGCACGTGTGTGTACACGTGTATATGTGTGTGGATGTGCATAGTGGTGTCTGTACACACTTGGGTTGTGTGGTGTGGAAGGAGTCCAAGTTTCGGAGTCCAGAGGCCTTCTTCAAGGCCATTCACTCTCTGTGTGGCATCTCAGAGTCAGTTTCCTCAGCTGTAAAATGGGAGCAGTAGCCCAGCTTTGCTCACCAGGCTCTGGCCGATTAACCAAGGGAGAGGCTGGGAGGACTTGGTGAATGTTAACCTGGGCCGTGAATGCCAGGCTGTAGTACTACCGCATGTGTGTGCCCGGCAGGTGGGGTGGCGAGGAGGACAGGTAAACTGGGACCGTATCATAATGGCGATGATGATTAAAGTATTTGTCAAGTGCTTCTTAGGTGCCCCAGAGACACCTGACTTGCCCATTGCAGCAGCCCTATGGGATAGAAGCTGCTTTGCAACCCTCATTTTATAGTAGGGAAACCAAGGCTCAGAGAGATTAACATGAGCTGATAGTAATAACCCTTACCTCCCGGGGCTGTTTTGCACCTTGAACAAGATATTCCAAGGGTCTGGTGTGGCGCCTGGCTCCCAGGCCATGACTTCAACTGAGGGCTTAGGGTAGCCCAGGCTCCACAGCCAACTGCCAGGATTTGAATCCTGGTTCTGTCGCTAACCTGCTGGGTGGCCTCAGGCGAGTCACTTAACCTCTCTGAGCCTCAGTTTCCTTATCTGTGAAAGGGGAATTATAGCAGTGCCTACCTCCAGGGCAGGATTTCTCAACCTCAGCACTATTGACTATTTGGGCTGGGTCGTTCCTTGTGGTGGGAACTGTCCTGTGCTTTGTAGGATGTCTGGCACTCTTCCTGGCCTTGACCCACTAGATGCCAGTAGCCCTCTCTCCTCTGCGCGGTGTGACAACCAAGCATGTCTTCCGACATTGCCGTGCGTCCCTGGGGAGTAGAAGGGCCCCTGGCTGAGAACTGCTGGTCTAAGGTTGCAGTGAGGACCAGATGAGAGTGCGTGTATGAAGCACTTGGGCCCATCAGAGCCACGTAATCACGATGATGATGGGGATTTAGTTCAAAATTACTACTTCACCATAATTAATATGCTCATATTGATCTCTATGTGTCTTGTCAAGGCTACGAGCAGTGTGTGAGAGACTGAGGGGGGATTTGAACCTGGGGCTGGCTGACTCCATACCCCCTGTTGTGGAGTCCCCAGAAACCCTGGATGCCATCTGAGTTGAGATTTCTTAGGGCAGGGGGTGCAGGCGTGGCGGGGGTTTGAGCTGCTGCCTCCTCTGGCCCCTCTAAGGCAGGAGCTGTCCTGCCCCCGTGGGGCCCTGGGACGGGGTGCAGTAATAAGGAGGGTGTTGACAGCAGAAGCATGTGCCCAATGCCTCCTCTTCCCCTGACCCTGGGTCCCCACTGAGGTGAACAGGACTGGGCCGGGGAAAGTCTAATCTTCCCCCTCAATGCCTGCACCCCAGGGGACACCCTCCCTGCCTCCACATACCCCCATTCCTGCATCACTAAGCCCAGACTCATGTGGCAGCCACTAGGGGTCTCCCTTTCCCACCTGGCAGGTGGATAGGAACTAATGTCTCCTGAAGTCCTACTAAGTGCTGGCATCAAGTGTGTGCTTCAAATTCCTGAGGGCACTGGCATTTCCCAAGAGCTTTAGGAAGAGGTGTGGTTCCCCTGGTTTTACAGGTGGGGAAGCTGAGGCCCAGAGAGGGGAAGTGATTTGCCCAGGATCACACAGCTGCTAATTAACCAGGGCCAAGATGGGAACCAGGTATATCTGATTTCAGCAACTGTGCTCCTAACCCTTACTTACTCCTTTGATTATTATCATTGACAGCCCCCAGTTTAATCCTAGGGTTGACACTGGACATGCCTGATCTCATTTACTTCTTCCTGCAAACGTATGAAAAAAGCTACTACTATTGTACCCATTTTACAAATGAGGAAACTGAGGCTCAGGTAGCTAAAGTCACTTTCTCAAGGTCATGCTGCACATAAATAGCAGAGCTGGGGTTAGAACCCAGGCCTGGAAGACTCTAAAATCTAGGCTCTCCCTACCCTCTGGTGCCTAGAAGGGGGTCTGTCCCCGGCAGGAGATCTGACCCTCTGTGTGCCCTGCTGCGCCTGCCAAGAGAGGCCTCTTGCAGTGCCCTAGCCTTCCCTCCTGGCAGCCACAAAACTAACAAGGTGGGAACCAATCTTTATTTGCTTTTCTGCTAATGTGTGGGGAGGGAGAGATATAGAAAAGAGGGCTTTCCAGACATTTTCCTGCAGCCCGGGTGGGATGGTAGGAGTTCCAGGAAACTCACCCTTGGTGTCCAGCCCTCCCAGTGGCGTGCTGCAAAGGGCAGGGGGCTGACAGCCAGCAGGGCCTTGCCCCTCCCTTGCCCTTCTCCTGGCTAAAAGTTGGGCCTGGGAGCCAGAGAGACCTGGGTTCAAGTCCAACGCTTCTCCTTACAAGCTGTGTGACTTCCCCTCTTAAAGCTCCATTTTCCTCATCTGACAAATGGGAACAAATAATACCTTTGTCATCAGGTCGTGTGTCCATGTGGCACCCCTCTAGGCGTCGGGGACACAGGAGTGAACGAGACAGATGCATTCCCCATCTTCTGGTGCCCACAGCTCAGGAATTAACTAATCTCACGAACAAATGATCAGGGAGGGCTTCCCAGAGGAATGGACATGAGCTGGGATCGCAGGTGGGCAGGAGTTAACCAGGCAAAGAGGGGAGGGAAGGGGTCAGCGCTTGGCACTGGGGAGCAGAGTTTGTGCACTGGGGGAAGTTAACTAAATTCTCGGAACCTTGGTTTCCTGTTCTGTGAAATGGGGTCATAATGACGGTGCTGGGAAATGGAGGGCTACTGACTCCCACAGTGGGTTCATGAGTATTTCTGAGCACCTAGTGTCCCTGAAGCATAGATTTGATGGTTATGTTTGAGTAGGTGCTTACGCTGTGGCAGGCACGGCACTGGCCACTGGAACACGTGCTCTCTGCTTCAGCATCCCCATTTCACAGGTGAGGAAACCGAGGCTGTGAACCATCCACTTTCGCATCACACGGTTGCTAAATGTGGAGCTTGGAGCTTGAACCCTGCTCTGGGGGCCCCGAAGCTGGCTTGGTTGGCCAGGAGTAAGCCTCAGGCTCCAGATCTGGGGACCCAGTGTGACTCTGACGCCCTTTCTCCTCCAGCTAACGTCCAGGGTAGCTGGACC